>NC_142938.1:76201392-76228892 GCF_046866305.1 Octopus bimaculoides | reverse complement strand
CGCGCGTGTGAGTATGTGTGAGTGTGCGTGTGTGTGAGAGTGTGTGTGCTTTATGTGTGTGTGTGTGCTTTATATGTGTGTGTGTACTTTATGTGTGTGTGTGGTTTATGTGTGTGTGTGTGTGTGTGTGTGCGTGTGTGTGTTTGTAAGGTCGAACATTCTTTAAGCAATTTATTCAACTGTTTAAACTACTGAGTGAAAAGTTACCAGACAAGAGCTAATATCAATATGGTGTCAGAACACACACAAAGAAACACATTTATAGGTTTAAGTATTAAAGCTAAAATGTTAATGAGTCTGTCATTTGTTTACGTGAGCAGATTAATTAAAAAGGTCTATAGACGTTCTCGTCTATGTTCTGCTTGATTAGCTGTTTCTGACTACATCTGCATATGAAATAGATTTAGATCACGATCATTATACGTACAAAAACTGTTTTCTTTTTGTTTTCTCTTTTTTTTATTTCTCATTTATTTTTCATTCCAAATTAGATTTGCATAATTTTATTAGTTCTGCAATTTACAATTAATACTGCCATTTTGGCGCTTAAATGTAACAGCAACAACAATGCAACAAAGATGGCGATTTTATTTTCATTGTCAAACGTCTTTGCCAACATATTTACTCTGTTAGGTTTTCCCTTTGGCAGTGTATATGTTGTTTTTATTTGTTGGTCTCAATTATACATATATAGATACAAACATATACGTACACACACACACACACACACACATACGTTCACACGTACGTACATACTTATGTACGTACGCACATGTATGTATGTGTATGTGTACATGTATTTATGTATGAGCTTATGTGTGTGGATATATGGATATATGTGCATAAATAGAACTATCTATCTATCTATCTATCTATATATATATATATATATATATATATATATATATATATATATATGTATGTATATATGTCTATATATATGTATACAACTGTATGTGCTTGTATGTTTATATAAAGGTACATACATACCTATATATATATATATATATATATATATATATATATATATATATAACACATATATTTAGAGATATATGCATACCCAGACACCTAACTAAAATTGTAGATATGTATGTGTGTTTGCGTGCCTGTGTGTGTGTGTGTGTGTGTGTGTGTGTGCGTGCGGGCGGGGGTGGGGTGCGGGTGCAAATCATTTTTCCATTCAATATTTTCAAATCTTTGCTAAGTGTAGTACATATTCGCCTTATTCACAGCAAGCAGTTTTATGAATGTTTTTTGTCTAAATACTTCAACTGCTTATTGGAAAAGTTGAGAATGTTTGTCATTCCGTAAAAGGGAAGAATCTACAATAGGCATTATTCACGGTATGGTTGCAAGCTACTTTGAGCTTATGCAAATAGTTCGTCCATTATCGTGCTTCGATCAATCTTTGCGGTAATTATTCTTTTAAAAACCAGGAGTGACCAGCGTGTTTTGCCTAAACGAGCTACCTATCATATTACAATGGTTGCCAATCAACGGCTTAATTATATATCCCTATACCGGATAACAGTAAAGAATATTCCCTACAGAAGCAACCAGCCAGCTGTTTTAACATCAAGATTGGTCTCAAAGGATAAACAACAAAAACGACACTTCAATATACCAAACGAAAAGAGCAAACTGTATTATATTTATTCGGAGCTTATGCAAATTTGTCTCTGTTTGAAAATTTCCCGTTTAAACACTTCCATAAGCAAGCATTGATATTATATTCCCTGGAAACGTTTCTAAAGTTGCATCATGTCATTATATTACGACAACATTTGCTAAGTTTCATATAATTTTAATCTCAGAAGGCTGTAATTTATGACTGAAGACATTTTGAACATTTCCGATTAATATTCACGATAAGTATGCGTTTGAGTAATGTATGTGTGTATATAATATATATATATATTATTTATGTATATATATATATATTATGTATATATATATATATATGAATATATTTATGTAAATATGCAATTATAAATATATATATATTCATTTACGTATATATATATATATATATATATATATATATATATATATACAAGAAGTAGTTCTTTGACTGCTATTTCTAAATTTTCAGTATGTTGGAGAAGCAACTCAATTGCTAATCCCTGTATATTTATAATGATTTATATATATATATATATATATATATATATACTTGTATGTATTTATGTATACGTATTTGTGTGTTCATTACTTGACTGCTTTTGTCGAAATATAATTGGTACTTTTTAAGTGTGTACTTTATTATGAGCCTGTTGGTGGGGATATAGTTAGCTCCAGGAACGTTTTACTTCGCTTGTCCAATGTAGATGTACGTACAAGGTGAAAAATAAATTTTGAGCTTTTGTCTGTGAGAGAAGCTTCTAAAGATCCATTGTGTTTAATAAGTAAATGGCAAGCGGAATCTGCAAAGTTGCTGGAATTCCTTTTCGTAACGAGGAACCAAATTTATTTATTTGTAGCTTGGAAAGTGGAAGAGCTTGTTTGATGTATGAGATGCACAGAGATATCATTCGTATTTTGGGATATCGTATTTGTATCATTTACATGGTTAACAAATTTCATTTGTTACGTGGGTAGATAAATACCATCCGAACCGTGGTGGCAGTGTTGAGTATGGGCAAAGGTGTGAGTTATTAACGAGTGTACGCAACGGGGAGAGTTGTAAGTGTACGTAGATTTTAGTGTAAATAATATTGAATGCCAATGATAAGTGTAGCTTGTGGTAGTGGTAGCCAGTGATAAGTGTAGGTAGTGATGGCACTGATAAGTGTAGTTAGTGGTAAGTGTAGGAGGCGATAAGTGTATTTATGTAGTGTCGGCAATGAAAGATTCTGGTTGTGAATAAAGTCATGACGTGTGTAGGCAATGGTGAACGTAGTTTGGGTAATGGCGGGTATAGGCAATGACAAGCGGAGGCAGCCTTGGCCGTGACATGTGTACGTAATAGGAGGTGTAAATAGTGGTGAGTGCAGGTAGTGGTAGCTGTTGTGAGTGTAGATAGTTATGTGTTAAAGTGAAGATGAGGGCAGGTAGTGTTGTCAGTGGTAAATGTAGGTAATGGTGGCTGTTGATTATGATGAGCGTAAGTAATGGTCTGTGTGCCACAAATAAGAGTAGGCAGGAGTGACAAGTGTTGTAGAGTTCAAGGTAAGCAATGAAGAATGAAGTGGTGTTGGTAGATGTGCCAATAGTGAATGCAGGCCATTTGCTTTACGTAAAGAGCAGCAGCTCTGAATAGATCGTTTGTCAGGTTTAGGTTTATGAGTTGTAGTTGTGTGTAGAACAATTTCAGTCGATGGCTGAAACTGTCTCTGATGGGTCAGAGGTGAAGTATATTTGCTGACGGAGATGTTTAAAATTGCTGGTTAATGTTTTAGATAAATTGTGTGTCTGTTTAATATTTCGCTATAACGAAAGGTGATGGATTAACTGTCTTGCTAAAGTGTCGAAAAAAAAAAGGCATTCATCATTTGTTCTACGCACTCACAGTTCAAATCCGGCCGACGTAAAGGTTGTGCTTTTCAGTATTATAGGGTCGTTAGAAATCAAGTTCTATCCTAGTGTTTAAGTTGATGTAAGTGACTTATATTTTCCCATTTTCTTTTTATTTCAGAGCTTGTATCTGTATAAGAAAATATATTACATTATAGAAGTAAATGTTTTCCTTTATCAATGTCCTTAGTTCTGTTCTCTTATCAAATGGTCCTTTCTGCTGGAGGCACAAGGTCTGAAATTTAGGGGAAAGGAGCTTATAGATTATATCGATTCCAGTTCTCAGCTGAAACTTAATACATTAACCCCGAAAGGATACAAGAAAAATTGTTGACCTTGGCAATATTTTAAACTCACAATATTTGAACCAAATACTTTTAAAATGAAAATTGTATAAAACACAAAACAAGATGTTATTGTTTCTCCGAGACAGAACCTTAGATACAGGATCGCAATAAATATTAACTGTTCTTTGTGATGCAGATCTCTAAGGGAGAGACGGATAAATAACAATGAGATGGGGGCGCAGTTTATGAATTCAGCACGTACACTGGTGACTTACATGAAGGTGAATAGCTTATATATCCTGCAACCACATTAGTGACAGATGTGGAATGTACCAGAAACTGATAGAGAATCAGCTCGTAGAAGGTTCAGTTCGAAGCAGAAACAACTGTCAATGAACTTGTTATTTTTTCGTCGTATAATAGGCTGTTATAAAAACAATTTGATGATTCATTTTACTTATAAGTATTCGTTTCGTTTTCTATGAGTCACCAACTCTTCAATTTACTGTATTAGCTCTAAAAAGAGTACTAAAAAGTCGCAAATTGATCGGTTGTGCTCATACGCTTTCATTCAGTAAGTCTTCTAGCTAGAATGTACAAAAGTTCTTAATGAATTTCGCAAATGACATCTGAGCCGCGGGGATGCTGATTAAATAAGCGAGATTGTGCAGAACCGAAATTAGGAGAGCAGCTCGAGACAGAAGGAAAAGAAAAAAGTAGGAGGAAACACATTTCTATATATGTGTGTATATAATATATACATATTGTATATATATACATATTTATATATGTATATATGTATATATATATATATCTATGTGTATGTGTATATATGTATATACATATATATATATATATATATATATATATATATATATATATATATATATATATATATATATATATATATATATATATATATATCTATATATATATATATATATATATATATATATATATATATATATATATATATATATATATATATATATATATGGATATATATATATATATATATATGGATATATATATACATATACATATACATATACACATATATGTGTATATATACACACATAGGTATATATATATATATGTATATATATATGTATATATATATATATGTATATATATGTATATATTATATCTTATATATGTATATTGTATATGTATATATATATATATATATGTGTGTGTATATATATATTGATATATAAATATGAATATATATATATATACACATATGTACATATCTACACACACACGCGCACATATATGCATGTATATACATATATATATACATATATATAATATATATTTATACATACATGTATATATATACACATATATGTGTACACACACACACACATACATACATATATATATATATATATATATATATATATATATATGTATGTATGTATGTATGCACACAGACATATATATATATATATATATATATATATATATATATATATATATATATATATATATATATATATATATATATATATATATATATATATATATTATGTATGTATATGAAGAAATAACTAGGCAAGCAAGAGTGAGGGAGGGAGAGATTGAAAATGGGAATACGATAAAGTAAGGAGAAAAGAGTAAGTAAAAAGAGAAAGCGTGATATGAAATTATAGCTAGAATATATATAATTTGTATAGCTAGTACTGAAGAGGATTTAATGAAGTTGAACTATTGACAGCCAATAATTCATCATTAGTCGCAAAAAATCAGAGTAATGTATATATTTATTCAGGTATTAAATCAATGATTTCTATTGAGAAATGACGTAATTATTAGCGTAAAAAAATAATAATCAGACGACATTGATGCACATTCTATCTTGTATTTTTTTTATAACCGAAGTATAAGCGAACACCCCCCACACACACACACACAAACACACACACGTGTCATAGCATGCACATAGATAAATGCTTATACCATGAGCTTATTCTTAAGATGCTCGTAATAAATCTAGGAAAAGATGTATACTTTTTACTTTACATAGTTAATAATTTTCGCAACTTTAAGAAAGGAACAGATCGATTTTTATGTGTAGATTCTCTACCGTTAAGCAGAGGTGTGATAAATTTCTTCGTCGTACGAGGGTATTATATCGCAGGTAACTTTTCAAGAACGTTCTGATATCTATTCTTGGTTGCTAGCAATCAAGTGCAATACGTGTATAAAAATCCGTCTTCATACTCAATAAAATATCTTCACTGCATCGGCTACATTCTCTATCAATCGGTTATTAGTACAGTAAATATATCTGATCGACCATTTTATCATAATAACCAAATTTCTAATTGTGAGATGTGTAGCGAAATGTATAAATCCTTGAAATGAGTTATTGTTTATAATATTATTAGGGTGGAGATCTGGCAGAATCATTACCACGCTGGACAAAATGCCTGATATCGTTAGGCCTAACTCATTGTAAATTAAATACTATCATAAACTACAGTGGAAAAGGCTAGCCACTGGATTTGGTTAAAAATAGACGAAGAGCGATGGCTAGAAGAATATTTATTAAGTTTTATTTGATAACCAGTTGATCTAGCAAGCGGGGGCCTCATATCAGTGAGGTGCGCAGCGATGCCGTCGAGAAGTAGGCCCCGAAACGGCGCGCATTCTCTCCTGATGACCCCATAAACTTGCTGGCTTCCTGTATGCGGAGTTTCTGACTGGTAGCACTTGCATGTGCAAGGTGTTTGCAAAACATTGTACGTCTTTGAAATCGGAGTTCAAATTTCGCCGACGTCGATTTTGTCGTTCATCTTTTCAAGGTCGGTTTTCAAGTTAAGCATTTTTGTCGATGTAATCGACTAGCCCCCTCCCCCAAAATTTCGAGCCTTGTGCCTAAAGTAGAAAGGGACATTAATGTAGCGAGTTGGCAGAATCGTTTACACGCCGTACGAAATGCTTAGCCACATTTCACCCGTATTAACATTCTGAGCTGAAAGTGCCCCACGGTCGACTTTCCATTTCCTCCTTTCTGGTTCGATAAAATAAGTACCGCTCAAGTTCTATGGTCAATATAATCGTCTTCCCTCTCTCCTCAAAAACTGTTGACCCTATGCTAAAATTCTAAGACCTTTAATAATATTATTAATTTCTAGATTATCAACTTCATCTTTACTTATGAAACATTTCCAAATCCTTTTTTTAGGTGAAAATTGTATAAAACACAAAACAAGATTTGAGATAAACGGTGAAAAAGAAGAAATACAGAATTATAGTCTATATTTTACTTTACCTTAATATTTTAATATTTCCTAATAAAACGCCTTTGTCAAGAAAAAAAAGGTAGAGCGTGTTATCGAGATGATATCTTTAGCTCATTGAAATATAAGTATAGGACTATCGATTTCTCATCCTTACATGTGTTTTCACACTTTTCTGCCGCATTTGCATTTTATTGATTTTTTTAAAAATCTTAAAACTTTTATTTCATAATTCATAAAATATTTTACATTGCGTTTATGTCGATTTAATATCCGACCATCATCGGTATCGTTTTCTTGGATAAAACACATTCTACCAGTCTGCATTCAAACTTGACCGTTATTTCCAAAGTAAAACGGTCATGCATAACACCCCTGCATCTACCCCTTTTAACAGGAATTGCTAATACTAGAAACCCGCTTCTGTTCTCTGGTACTCGTTATAGTAAAACACCCTTTCATATTAAACCCCTTCTTCTTATATTTATTTGGCCTGACATAAAGCATTGATTTCATTCAGATATTACATAGACAACATATATATTATTTCCTTTGAAATTGCCATGATTAGTTAAAATCTTGTAGAAATCGGCTTTAGCATTTTTTAAAAATTCTCCATGATTACGACAGATTAAACAAGAAAGATTAAGTCAGTGCTGTTGCTCTTTAAAAATAAATAAGTAAAAATCGTTAGCGCTTGGCAAGAAAACCACTGCATTCCACCCGCTTTCTCACCAGATTCTGTCGTGTAGGCGTACGTTAGATCCATAGCAGTCATTATTTCGAGTTTTAGCTGCTTAGCTTCGTTCTTTTACGGATTTATTTTCCTGGACACCTACATACAAATACATACCACACACACACGCTTACCAGAAACACACTACCCCACCCACGCACACAACACACTCACAGATTCATCATAACTACACACTCCTTACAATATAAAATACATAAAAAGTGGAACCTGTTTTACGAAGTTGTTATTGTCAGCTCTGGCGAAGTAAATATATCGCCAAGGGCATTCCAATCATGCCTATCACCTCAATTTGTGGGATATTTAGAATAAAGTTACCTAACGTACTCGTTCTTATTTTTATGACATGAGTTAAAGATGTTTTGTCGTTTTTTTCTAGCAATTTGTGTAACCAGCTACATAGGGATTCTTTCGTTTGTAAGTCAGGATAAGTGTGTATCATTCTGCAAGTATACAGAAGGAAACATTGTGGATGCTTGAAAAGATAGACAGAGTCAATTCAACCAGCCTAGAATTTATCAACTCAGTTCAGTTGGCTCGAAATAAATAGACTCAACTACCATAGAAAATATTTGATTAGATCAGGCATTTTAGAATAGGCTTATGCAGGTCAATAAGAGTCTGTCCAACCAGCCTAAATTAGATACACTCAAATCTGTCAAGCTTGAATAAATTTACTCAGTTCAACGAACGAAGAATAGATGGACTTAGGTTAAACAATCAAGACTACGTGGACTCAGTTCAAACAGCCTAAAATAAAATAAACTCGGTCCAGCCAGTCTAAAGCCGACAGACTCAGTTCAAACAGTCGAGAATAGATCGATTCAATTCAACGACCTATAAACTAGATTTATTTAAATCAGTCGAGACTGAAGACACTTGGTTTATCCATCTTACATCCTAGGTTACAGAGACTCTGCTCATAATATAAACAGATTCAGTTCAAACAGCCTTTAATTGACTTAGTTCAAGAAACCTAAATTAGAAACACTCAGCTTCCAGAAAAGACTTCGTTAAACCAACTGAGAAAAGATTTACTCCGTTGAACAAGTTTAGTATATGTAGGCTCATATGAGCCTGACACTCTCTCCATTCAGTAATTAGTTTAGTTCAACCAGGTCTCAAAAACTGCAGTTGTCTGTTTCGAAACCACTTATTTATCAATTGTAACTGTGTTGTTCTTGTATAAAACGAAGTTAATGATGATCGAGCAGACGTACGATTTATTATATTCCAAACATCACCTTCCCATCTTTCTGTATTTGCAGGTAGTACACTACATTATCTGTGGAGGTGCAATGGCCCAGTGATTAGGGCAGCGGACTCACGGTCATAGGATCGTGGTTTCGATTCCCAGACCGCGCGTTGTGAGTGTTTATTGAGCGAAAACACCTAAAAGCTCCACGAGGCTCCGGCAGGGGATGGTGGTGAACCCTGCTGTACTCTTTCACCACAACTTTCTCTCACTCTTTCTTACTGTTTCTGTTTTGCCTGTAATTCTAAGACTCAGCTTTGTCACACTGTGTCACGCTGAATCTCCCCTAGAGCTACGTTAAGGGTACACGTGTCTGCGGAGTGCTCAGCCACTTGCACGTTAATTTTACGAGCAGGCTGTTCCGTTGATCGGATCAACTGGAACCCTCGACGTCGTAAGCGACGGAGTGCCAACAACAACAACTGCATTATCCATTGCGATTCCATCATGTGTTTCTTTTACGACGCAGTTTGGAAAAGATTTAGGGGGTCGAAGGACCACGTTGAGGTACCCCAGTTTGCTTAGGACGGCATACAAATACCGGAGGGAAGCATTATGCGCTGAAAAAAGTCGATAACGTTCCACTGAATCAGTTATTACTGATGAAGTGTTATTCTATGCAGGATGTAGACCAATTTCCTATTTACTGAACACTAATGAAACCTGCGAAAGGATTTGACGCTGAGAAAGTTGCTGGTTTCCGAAAAATCTTTCCAAATCATGACTTTATCTGCAACTACAATAACCAATGTTTGATTTCTTTCTTAAGACGACAGATTGTAATTTGACGGAGATGTAGCTGTTATTTCCAGCATTACTATCAGAAAAAAGTTTAGCATTTATTCCTGTTTCCCTTTACCCTTTCGATTCTTAAGGCTGGTTACTCGATTTCCATGGGGTATAAGTGACCGAGATAATAATATTCCCACTGAACGAGACACCTGTCCATTGCAGTGATTAAAGCCAGCTATTTTAAGATAAGATGGAAAGTCTATTGCATCGGCAACCCTGGACTTGGCTGATACTATATTTTATCGACGTCGAAGGGATGGAAGACAAAGTTTACCTCGGCGGAATTTGAACTAAGAACGCAAAGAACGCTGCTAAACATTTGGTGCGATATGCTAGCAAATGAAATTGGTCAATATTAACTGAAATGCAGAAGAAATCAAAGCTATTAGTAAATTTCAAATTAAGAACTTATTCAAAATTTCAAAAGATTCAAATACCTAAACTATGCGACATAATGGAAAAATAGCTGATTGTTCGATGGGATAACGCTGATCTTTAAATCAATATCAGTTTTTTATAGCGACCTGTCACGACTTGCTGTTTCTCAAAAGAATACGAAAAGTTATCATTGAGTGACAAACAAGAAGTCAATACAGTCTATACAAAACTGTTGTTATAGGATTTGAAATAAAATTAAACTAACAAGATGGGGAATATCTCTGCACGGTTGCTCAGATCAATGGAAGTAGTTACTTAATTTCTGTCATATCACAAAACATATTGACCTGCTAGAAATAACAGCGTCGTTCTCCCTTAAAATTGGATTTTACTGTTTAAAAAAAAAGCAGTGGCATATGGATTGATATTATCCTAAAAGGAGCATGATGACATACCGTCATGGTTTGAATATATTTGTTCATAGGTCCTTTCTACTATAGGCACAAGGTCTGAAATTTTGCGGGAGGGGACTAGTCGATTATTATTTATCTGCCAATAAAAGGATGCAAGACAAAGTCGACCTCGGTGGATATCTGTTCATAGATCATCACGATGTGTGAGGGCCACGGGATCAACGAAAACAACAACCAGAGGAAATAGAAAGATTTAGTCTCGTCGATATTGAGTGATTATTTGAGCCTTAACAAATAACTGTGCCTTTAAAAATGCTCAATCCTTGACGAAAATAACTTTCACTTTTCTTTTATGACTTTACATTCAGGAGGGAGGGCAATTCTCATGATCTTCTCCAAGGTTAGTGGCACCGAGGGACGAAGGGATTCTCAAACTGAGAACTTACCCCGAATGCTTCAAAAATATTTTGTCTCTGCTGAGGGCACCCGATGTGCCAGGGTAGCTGTGTCAAAGTGTTTCAAGCCGTGTTAAGTCTACGAGCAGAGTTGGTCATGACAAGATTTGAACTTAGAAATAACTTTTATCCTGATAGAATAAAAAGCGAAGCCAACCATATCAAATTAGAACCCAAAGCACAGATGGTCGGAAACAAAACTCCGACTCGGCAACCATGACAGGTGCTTCTGCAAGAACCGTATGGATACCTGAGAATTCTACCCCCACGACTATGACTATCCCGTGTGTGTGTACATATATATATGTATACATTTACATAAATATATACGTACATACAAACACCACCCACTCATTCTCCCCACCACACACGTATAAACAGACACACACACAAGTATACACATAGCATCCGGACGAGAGTAAAAAATAGCACACGAATACAAAAAAGGGGGTGCAAGAACCTATTTTCTAAAGCCGAAAAACTTTACAAAGTGTTGCTCAGAATTTCAAGCGAAAATTCGTCAGACAATTGTGATAGACCAACACTATATATATATATATATATATATATATATATATATATATATATATATATATATATATATATATATATATATATATCTGTGCGTGTATATCTGTGCGTGTATATCTGTGCGTGTATATCTGTGCGTGCAGATAACATTTAAGATTTGCAGCAGCTGTTTTATGAGCTGTTCTTAGATTACATCATAACGTATGATATAACATAGAATCCACCATCTTCATACGTGTGAGATTTCATACATCGAACATAACGAATCCAATATATAAATACCAAACCCGAACTGTATTTGCCGCTGACATCTCTGCAGTATCTTACCATCACTTGACACCTTCATTATTGAACCTCATGTTATCGCATCGAGCCATTTATGGCATCTTACATGTTGCTGTACCTAGAATACTTCGGAATCCTTATGACTAATTCGTATGTGTATACATATGAAAAAATCGCAAAATATAAGAATTGTCTGACTATATTTGTAGACTAGTAATAAATAAATGGAGCGTATTCCCATTAGTTTGGTGCTCACACATATAATAAATCAATAAAGACTCAGATATCTATAGTTCAACAATTTACCGCTTAGCTACCATGCTATGAACAGTGTATGTATTTTCACATTTGTTTAAAATTTTAATTACTTTTCAGTTTTCATTTGCAGTAACTGAAGGCAAAACACAGGGAAAAACGAAAATTAAGTTTTATATTTCATGAACTTGGATGAAGATCCAATAGAAACACAAACACGCTCCTGTGTATGTGTATACATATGTGCTTATATATAGTATATATACACATTGATATATGTTCACACATATTGATATGTTTATATATGCATATATATATATATATATATATATATATATATATGCATGTATATATATATATATATATATATATATATATATATATATATATATATATATATATATATATATATATATATATATATATATATATATTATACATGTATATTATACATGTGTGTATGTGTATGTATACACGTAAATATTTGTATACACATATATATGTACATGTATGTAACCAAGCATACATACACCGATACATATGCATATATACACATACAAACACTTCCACACACACATATACACACATGCACATATATCTATATACATATATTCACATATACACACATGTATAAGTTTGCTTGTTTAGAAATGCATATATAAATACTGACATGCGCGCATAAGTATATATATATATATATATATATATATATATATATATATATATATATATATATATGCGTATGTCCATGTGTCCGTGTGTTTGTGTTTGTGTGAGTGTCTGTACGTGTATATATACGAGTATGGATACATAATTCAGAAAGTATCTATTTAATTTGGAAAGGAAAATCGGCAAATTTTAAAAATTTCCTCAGTAATTGCATATTTTGGTTGGGAAGCACCAGAAACACTATCAGCTTCAATTTTCACTTAAATTTTAAGATTAATCTCTTCAGATAAATGCTGGTATAGGAATAATTATAGCTTCGCTATGAAACACTCAACATTAATTAACTGAAAAAGTTATTAAATACTTGTTGCGTTTTTGTTTTTTAAATAATAATAAGTTGACAATAGGCTTTTCAATAAATAATGAGAGAAGAAGAAGAACAACAACAACAACGATAAGAACAATAACGATTGCGATGCTGCTGATGGTAAATGTGTATGGAGCTGGTTGTGGTGTTGGTGTTGGTGTTGGTGTTGTTGGATAGCGATGACGCTGGAGGGCTTTGGTGATAAGAAACAACAGGGAAACTGAGTATGATGACGATGACGCTGACATTGGAGGAATGGGTTGGACGTCATTGATAGTGATATCGTGGTATGCGTAAGTGTGTGTGTGGGTGGGTGAGTGTAGGGGTGGGTGGGTACAGATGGCTGTGGAAGAAACACAACAGAAATAGCAACATCAAAATAGCAACATTAATAATGGTAATTATTACTTAATTAGACATGAAGACTCATAGTTAATGAGGAATGTGAGGTAATGCATCTTATGCCTTTTCTACAGAGCGTCTAAAACGATGATAACAAAGCAGCAAGTTACATCTCGGTCATTGCCATACACACAGAACACTACTATACACACACACACACACACACACACACACACACACATACACACACACACACATACACACACGCCACACACATGCATGCATATATACATATATTACGTACTTACATAGATATACTTACGTACTTACATACATACACACATACATACACTCATATATACATGCATGCGTACATACATCTATGCATACAAACATACATACATACATATACACATACATACATTCATACATGCATACATACATGCATACATGCATATATACATACATACACGCATACATACATACATATATATATATATATATATATATATATATATACACACTTATAAACATACACACACACACACACACACACGCAAACGCACATATGTCACGAGCGCGCTGAGACCGGTACAAATTTTCGATTATGTTTTAAACCTCGTCTCCTTGCTTTCGTAATGTCTTTAGAAAAGGAATAATCACCACTACTTCCCAGTTGCGTCTGTCACTTCACTGCATGATACCATTGTATAGAGCACATGCCTCATCTAAAAGACTCTTATTGATTAATCCTGAATAAAGTGGAAAAAAATTGAGTTCTACGTATTAAACAACAATATACCCACACCCATGTGGAACCGACGTTAATCTATAAATTGTTTTGATATATGGGTTTTAATATTTCAAAATAGTTATGGCGAATTAAAACTTCATAATAAATATTGAAATAAATATTTTATGCCCAACAATTCATGTGTCAGAAGTACTAAAATAGATTTGAATATTAAACTGTTATTAACTGTGATAAAGAACTATATAAGAACGTAAATACAGTTCTTCTATGCTTTCGCTGTGCAGGAAAATCAGAGTGTGTCTGTGGCTCTTCCGATTGGCGCACAAACACACTGGTCTTTTCTTAGCGTATTCTGTCAATACTGCAAATAGAAACCATCTCCACTAAGGAACTTCTGGCACTAATACAAACCAACGACAGAGCCTCAAATCCTGTGAAAAATGGATGTGTTATAAAGTCAGGTTCGGGGTCCCTTCACATTAAAAAAAAAAAAGAAAAACAGATGGGATTGTCACGGTTAGAATGATTCGTGTCATAAGTTTTCTCAGTCGTTGCTCACCTGGGGTAAAATTTCAGCAGGAATCTCGAGACATACCAGTTTCTACCTTTGTCGTCATGCCAAGCGTTTGATTCTCCCAAAGTCTAATTAGTGTAGTAAAAGCCTTCTCTTCACGGTGCACACTCTCTGCTATTCTCTTTCACTTGCAAATTTGTTCAGACGGAAAAGTCTTAATAAAACGGATAGATTTACCCACTTCCCTTGGATTAAGAGTGAAACATATACTAAGACAGCTCTACACCATCCACCTGATAGTAAAGAGTCAGTCTTGATGAGCCGCACAAATGGCTTCTACATGATCCCTAGATCCCCGAGAAATAGCTACCAAGTCTTCTTAACTCAGATTTAACTGTACTAAGAAAGAACTAATATACTGCATTACATGGTTTTATTTATACTGCTTCAAAAAAAAATAAGAGGGCATAGTCACAGAACGAACGGCATTCAATTGATTTGCTTGATTAGAGAAGTGATTGTTAAAAAACATAACAGCGAAGAAAGAGAAATTGAGAAAGGGCGTTACGAAATCGTCATAAAAGACAGATACATATAAAGTCTGCTGAGAAGTAATAAGAAAAAAGATGGATAAATAAAAAGAGAGGGAGAGGGAATATAATTACACAGTGTTTTATAAAAGCATATATGAATAAGGGCTCTCACATCAGCAATTGGCTTCTATATCCATCAATTTGTGCCACTGGAGAGAAGTTAGTTCGTTGGTATGTGAGAATAATTCATGTTTGTTGCATTTTCGCCACAGAAAACCAAGATTCTTTATTCTGCAATATGGCTGAAGGAACGTACCTCTAAACACAGTTCAGCATACTAAATACACAAGTGGATGATTTTCACTTGCGCTTTCAAAATCACTATATTGCACGTGTTTAACCTAGGTTAATAGTTAAAGAATTTGAGTGTCAGAAAATATTGAATAGTGTCATTCCTGCGCAAAATATTACGCAAAAAAGAATAGCAATGGGTAAAATGTAACTAACGTGGTAATATGTTTGTTTCGCCGTCAAAGTAGCGTGTCTGAGAAACTAGATCCTGAAAATACATACATACACATGTACATACATACACATATACATACATACGCACACGCACACACACACACACGTAAACACACACACACACACACACACACACACACATATATATATATATATATATATATATATATATATATATACATATGGGAGAATGTACGAAAAAAAAGCAACGACAGACGAGGACAGGTGGTGTAAACAACAAAAGGATGTATTAGTATGACGCTCGGGAATACGGAAAGTCGTTAACGTTATATATATATATATATGTGTGTGTGTGTACGTATATATTGGTTACATGTATGATATAACAGATTCTAATTTAGAGAAAAAGGCCAGCCAGCAATTTTCAGGGAGGTGGGTAGTAGATTCCAGAGACACGGGCACCCTTAATAAAATCGTAAGGCAGAATAAATACGATATAGAGAGACAGGGCTGGACCCTTATATTGCTAGTACAATCCATCCTACAAGGATCCACACAACACACATTTCCGCCTATCTAATTTCACCCATATGTCCCAGGTCAACCCGAAGTTATTGTAGAAGTTTACTCGAGCAAGAGGTGTATTGGGAGCTCGCACCCAAGTCTTCGGGATTTTGAAGTAAGCTTCTTTTCATTTGACAATAAACACACACAAACACATATGCACACGCACTCACACACACACTTTGTTACACACCACCGAGACAAGGTGTTTTATGTTTGGTTTATATATTAGGAATTTCCAAACATATGACTTTTCTTATGTTTTATGGGTAAATCGAAGTAAAGTTCTATAATATATTTAAATGAAAAATAAGAACAAACAACAACCGATGCAATGACAATTACATTTCAACGAAGCCTGCTAATAAAACTAAAATTTGTTTCAAATATATTATTTTTTACTTCTGAAACCAATGAGGATACGCGCCGGAGAAGAAGCAGAAGCGACGATGTTATGTAAAGACGAATGGGAAGCAATTAAAACTACTTTAATGTGTTCCTCGCATTAAAAGTCTTTCTTTAAAGACATATTTTTTGAATTCTTTTGAGCGGGAGAAAGTAAATGATGTAATAGTTATTAATCAATTTCAATAATATATATATATGGATATATATGTATATACTTGTATATATGTATATATGTATGCATGCTTGTATGCATGTATGTATGTATGTATGTATGTGTGTATGTATATTTTTATGTATGTGTGTATGCATCTATGTATGTATGCTTGTATGTATATATGTATGCATATATGCATATATGTATATATGCATGTATGCAGGTATGTATATATGCATGTTTGTATGTATGTATGCATTTATATACGTATGTATGTATGATTGTATGTATGCTGGTATGTATGTATATATGCATGTATATATGTATGTTTGCATGTATGCCTTTATGTATGTATGCATGTATGTATATATGTATGCATATATGCATGTATGCATGTATGTATTCATATATGTATGTATATATTTGTATATATGCACACATGTATGGTATCTATATATATTTGGTATCTATAAAGAAGTACTTCTCTGTACACGCATGTATACATTCACGCATATATATGTGCGTGTGTGTGTGTGTATGATTGTGTGTTTGTGTACAGACAAACACAGGCATACACGCGCGCGCACACACACACACGCACACACACACACAAATATTGTGTATGCGAGTGAACATATGTATTTAAGTATGTATTGATATATGCCTTGAAGAGAGAAAGAGTTTGTCTTTGATGCAGAATCAATTCCTAAATAACTTGTTAAAAATATAAAAAACGAACATGAAACAAATCAGTGCAGACCTTTTTCTTATTATTAAAAAGAAACCGCTGTAAACACACACACACACACACATACACAATGCACGCGCGCGCACATGCATAGATACATAGATACATATGTATACATATATATAAATATATATATACACGTATGTATGTAACATGTACATATATATGTATATATATATAAATATATATATATATATACATATATATATATACACACATATATATATATATACACACATATATATATATATGTGTATATATATGTGTATATATATATATATATATATATATATATTTATATATATATATATATATATATATATATATATATATATATATATATATATATATATATATATATATATATATATATATATATATATATATATATGTATATGTATATATTCTTGATATAACTAGACTTAAGCACTCTCATGTTTTATTCAAAATCACCTGAACTTATTTACACTAACATCTAGGATCCGTGCTAAACAGCTTGGTCCTTATCTATGAATGTCTTTAGTATGCTGGTCTTTCTGTTGTATATCGATTTCCCATTGTGCTTAAAAAGTGTTTCTCAGGTGGAGATAACTGAACTCGCTGATCCTGTAATGTCGATCACTCTCGAATCTGTTATCCCTAAACCATATGTGCCTGGCAATATTTTACCACTATAGATCGGTATAAAATGAATGAATGATTCGATATTTACAGTTTAAGCTGATGGATCTCTCTCTCATTTGCTGTATATACATACATATATATATTATAGATTGCTTTACGTTTTGGCTGTCTTCCTACCACGTTTTGTATTCGCAGCATTTTCGGAATGTTGATCCTGATATCACCAGGTATATTTTTCATGTAACTTCAGCCCAGCTTAGTGATAGTTTTGTTGAGCTGTTAATAGATTTAATGGCTATTCAAGAAATGTTTTCCGATTATGAAAAAAAAATTATATTGCTCTAACAATATTTCTACACTACTGTCGCATGGTGGGGTAAAGGACATAAAACTCTCTTTCCGTAATGTTTTTAACCAGGTTGATTGCAGTTTTAGGTAAATATTTCATCGTTTGTTTAACCCAGTACATTCAAGTGGCTCACTGAATTACAAGGTAGAGCAACTAATTCATGGATTGCAAACAACAATAATAGGAGACGTTTTCTTGACAGGTCATAATAGCGACATTACTGCTGGATACCCATAAAAGTAAGGCTCATGGCGGCTGCAATGTCACTGATCTTATGCCTTCCAGATAAGGGCTCATTTTCGCTCAAACAACAATTAGTAGTGTGATACTGGAATATTACTGTCATAAATTTTGAAGAGTATCTATAAATACAATGCAAGCGAAAGGAGACGAAGAAATAAAATATATTTACTAGTTACTATAACGAATAGCATTGCTAATGTTTCAAGAAAATTCAATTTCATTCGATTGGTAGTGTAAACATCGATGGAAGAGAGGTGGGGGTTGGGTTTAAATAAGTTTCTGTTGATTTTTGAGCTGTAATTTTAATAATATTCATTGGAGTTTGAAACATAATGGGTTTTTATCTATCCCACACTCCATCGCCTCCCTCTGTATATTTGGAAGACTATATATCTATGCAGCTTCCTCTGCTGTCTCTCTCTCTCTCTCTCTCTCTCTCTCTCTCTCTCTCTCTTTCTTTCAAATTTCATATCTCCTTACTACTTACTTTCTCGCCATTTTTATTAATTTTTTTTGTTCCAATCTCTCAATAAATATTTCTCCTTCACTCTGTACACACACATCTATGCACATATACAAACATGTTTGTGCATTAATACACACACTGACATGCATGCAAACAAACCCCCCCCCCACCGTCTACCCTCACATACACACATATACACATGAATTCACTGATATATATATATATATATATATATATATATATATATATATATATATATATATATATATATACATGGTACTTTTCTTTTAACTCTACATCTTATGTAAAATCTGTTTATGGGTTGTGTGTCTATTTAGAAACACCCGCACAGATATATATATATATATATATATATATATATATATATATATATATATATAGTTCAAAAACACAATAACAAAAAAACAAAAAAACAACAAAGTGAGGACGTGATATGGATAGTATTATTGGACGCTCAGGAAAGGAAAGAGAGAGAATATATATATATATATATATATATATATATATATATATATATATATATGTATGCATGTATGTATGTGTGTATACGTGTAGAATAATAAGCTTTAATAACAATAATAGCAACAACAACATCAACACCAATAATCGTAATAGTAATAATAATAATAATAATAATAATAATAATTTCAAATTTTGGCACCCGGCCAACAATTTCGGGGTAAGAGGGCAGGTCGATCACATCGATCCCAGTGTTACAGTGGTACTTAATTTATCGACTCCGGAAAGATGAAAGGCAAAGTCGACCTCGGCGGAATTTGAACTCAGAGTGTAGAGACGGACGAAATACCACCAAGCAATCTGCCCGGCGTGCTAACGTTTCTGCCAGCTCGCCGCCTGAATGATGATGATGATGATGATGATGATGATGATGATGATGATGATGATGATGATGATGATGATGATGATGATGATGATGATGATAATAATAATAATAATAATAATAATAATAATAATAATAATGATAATAATAATAATAATAATAATAATAATAATAATAATAATAATAATAATAACAGTACCAGGCACTGGTTCTCATGGCTTTTCATCTTAACTGACTGGAAGTGTTATCATGTACATTGTTTTGTCTTGGTATAAAAATATGGGCTACAGCAAATATTCTGCTTAATACCACAGATTTGCTTGTCAATTGTTTCACCTTAACTAGTTGAGCATGTCCCTTACTGGCTGGCGATATGTGCATCTCTGATCATGAGCAGAAGTAGTGGGGGGGGGGGGAATCATAACCTTCTGTTTAGAGAAATTCTTTAGGGTTTGAATAATTCACCTCTGGAAGCATTGGTGTTTTGTTTATCATCCTTAAAGCTAACCATATTCAATGACCTTTTGGGTAGAATGGGCTACTCTACCCGAAGAAAATATACATTTGTACCCCAGTGTCACTTGGATGGCATGCACTGCTCTCTCACTCAATAATATTAATAATAATCTAGATCGTCACGCATCCGAATATCGAGCAACAAGGTGAAACGAATTCAAGGTGGCTTCTAGATCTTAGGCCTCTATTGTTCAACTCTTGTCGAATGGTATTATTAGTCTGCAAGCGACATCAGTTCCCTTCTTTGTGATTGGACAGAAAATTGGTAGATAGCTCTCGCCGCTATGTCTGGAGACTGCTGTATGGTTCTACAAAGCTTAACCATCCGGTTTATTCAATAGACAATTTGGCAATGATGCCACAAGCAAACCTCAGATCAAGGAGTGTTACAACCACTTCAAGAATAGTCACACCTCAGAGGAGAGCGAAGCACGCTCAGGCACGCCATCTGCAGGCCGAGACCAGGAGACAATTCTTTTCTATTCTAGGCACAAAGCCCGAAATTTTGGAGAGAGGGGAGTAGTCGATTAGAACGATCCCAGTACGCAACTGATACTTAATTTATTGACCCCAAAAAGATGAAAGGCAAAGTCGACCTCGGCGGAATTTGAACTCAGAACGTAAAGACAGATGATATACCGATAAGCTTTTCGCCCGGCGTGCTAACGTTTCTGCCTTTGAGATGAGGAGACAGGTGAGAAGGTTCGGCGAATAGTCATGAAAGACCGTCGAGTAACAATGCAGGGAACTACTCACGAAGAAGGAATAAGCCAATAATCAGTGCATTCCATTTTAACGGAGGATTTGTGCATGCGGCAAAATTCGTCCCTAAAGACCTCGCGGAGTAACGGACGCAACTCTGCATGGAAATCGATCAGGACATGCTGGACTGTGCAAGCTACGACCCCGACTTCATGAAACCATTATCACTAGTGATCGGACATGAGTCCATGGCCTCTGCTCGATGCGTTCGGTCATCTTGCATGAACACAGAAACTCAACGAGCGCGTACCATCTGTTGGTTGTCTAGGCATAACATTCGGGAACTGACTTACCAGCATGAAAATTTCCATACATGTGCAAGAAGAGTGGTGTCAACAGGACATCCCATGCGGCGGCATTAGTTTTACAGGAAAAAATTAAGTCAGATACTTTATGAATGCACATTTTTTACAAATCTTTATATGCAAAACAAAACAATATAAACAAATATAGAAATGTATTATACATACACACACACACACAGACACACACACACACATATATATATATATATCTGTCTCTTTGTCTCTCTCTCTCATTACATATAAATGTCTGTATATATATATTATATATGTGTATATATATATATATATATATATATATATATATATATATATATATATATATGTATGTATGTATACATACATTATATATGTGTATATGTATATATATATATATACACATGTATATACACATATATATATATATGCATACACAAATATGCATGTACATGTGTATATATATATATATATATATATATATATATATATATATAGAGAGAGAGAGAGAGAGAGAGAAAGATATTTGTGTGTGTGTGTGTGTGTGTGTGTGTGTGTGTGTGTGTATATATGTTTGTGTGTGTTTATACATACAATGTTCTGTGTCTATATCGTCATTTCATCTATAATTTTACGTTAGAAAAACACATTAGTCAAAGCCTGAAACACAATTTATTGGTCTCTTCTCACGAATAGTTCCATCAAAACGTCTAGCTACGTATATCTAAGCTAATTGGAATATATACATTTTATTACGTGGTCTCTGCGAATGCAGCATCTTCAATAGATTAAATCTTATCAACGCCTTTGCGTCACCGTAACCAACTTCGTAATTCTTTTTACTTTTCTTTTTCTCTTTTTGTTTGTTTTATAAATTCATTAACATTACAGCAAATTGCAGCAATAATCGAAATAGGTAAAGCGTGTTATAAAATCCGAGGAGTGAATTGGTAATCCTTTCTTGAGCAATTCATTGAATAGTTTTTTTTCCGCAGATGTTAACGTAATTTTTAAGCAAATACGAAATACGAAACTACATGGTAGTGTGGTCCACTAGAAATAGAAGTCATTTCTCCATATAAAAATAATGAAGATACAATGAACAATATTTTCATGAATGAGCTGCCTGAAAGTAATGAAATGGGTCGGTTTGCTCGACTAAAGGCGGTGCTCCAGCAAGGTCACAGTATATATTCATTCTTCTTCTTCTTATCATCATCATCATCATCATTATCATCATCATTATTATTACTATTATCATCATCATTATTATTATTATTATTATTATTATTATTATTATTATTATTATTATTATTATTATTATTATTATTATTATTATTATTTTATGTTTGTCTTTTGCTTTGTATTTCTACAAGTTGGCTCCAAGTCTCACCCAAAGACCTTAAGAGATAACAACTTAGAAGTTCATGCCTGTCTTATGCCTAGGGTGCCATATATTTGGTTTTGTACATAGTGTTGTTCTAGAGAATGTTTAAGAAACCATAAGAAAATTATGTGTTTGTTTTAAAATTTGAAATTACGTAGAAAGTATTTTACGTAGGATGTGGGCAGTTCCCATGAGAACTATCTTTTGAATTTCTGCCATTTTGTGGTTTCCTGGTATCTGAACTAAGTAGCAATCAGCCCATTATTATTATTATTATTATTATTATTATTGTTGTTGTTGTTGTTGTTGTTGTTGTTGTTATGGCAGAATCGTTAGCACGCTATACAGAATGCCTAGTGGTATTTCGTCAGTCATTACGTTCTGAGTTCGACTTTGCCTTCTATCATTTCAGGGTTGATAAACTATGTACCAGTTGAGTACTGTGGTCGATGTAATTAACTTCCCCCTCTCCTCAAAAACTGCTGACACTGTGCCAAAATTTAGCAACAGTATCATTATTATTGTTATTAATATTATTATTATTATTATTATTATTATTATTATTATTATTATTATTATTATTACATCATCATTTGATCACTATGATTTGTATGCTGACTTTCTTTGTATCAACAGAAATGTTATCGTAAATATTATTTTTCTTCCAGTAAAATTTCCATTTTCAAATCCCCAAAGACAGTTTTATAAAATTGAAATATTTTAATTATTTATTTTTGGTTCATGTTATCTTGACTCTAGTAACTTAAAGAACATTGTGTTTTATTATTTTTATCAACAATTTTATTGTTTCTGTGAATATTGATATTATAAATATGTTTTTCGTTTTTCCTTTTGCGTGTGTTAGTGCTGCAAATGCGATGAAAATCGCACAAGTAGTGACTATTCAAATTGATTAGTTCCATAACATTATTTTCTCATTTGTTATTTCAGTAATAGAATTTCTACAACCTTCGAGAATAGCCGTTCCTCCTTTCCTTTCATAATGTTCTTCGAGGTTAGGCCAGCCCCAAATGTCGAGGTTTCATTTCTCCTCACGGCACACGAAGTTATAGAATTTTGTTAATTAACTTCCCCCTATATATATGCCGTTTTCTTTCTTTCTTTTTTTTTTGCTTGACACCTTCGATCTACTATTTTTCTCATGATCAGATTAATTTTCAAACTTAATTCAATATTTCAGGTACAATACTTTGGAAATCTTATTCGTTTTAGTCACTGAGCGGCGGCCATGCTGAAGCATTATACTGGAAGGTTTTACACGAACGAATCATCCCCAAGACTTGGTAGTAATTCTATCGGTCAATTTACGTTTATGAACCCCGCTTAGTTACACCATACTTACATGGATATACATACATGCATATATATATATATACACATATAAGTGGAAGCAAAATGGCCCAGTGATTAGAGCAGCAGACTCGCGGTCATAGGATCGCGGTTTCGATTGAGTGGATTTTGTAGACGGAAATTTAAAGAACCCCGTCGTATATATATATATATATATATATATATATATATGTGTGTGTGTGTGTGTGTATGTGTGTGTGTGTGTGTGTGTGTGTACGTATGTATTTGTTGTGCGTCCGTGTTCTGTGTCTGTACCCCTATCATCGCTTGACAACAGATATTGGTGTGTTTACGCCCCCGTAACATAGCGGTTCGGCCAAATAGTCTGATAGAATAAGTACTATGCTTCCAAAGAATAGGTCTTGGGGTCGATTTGTTCGACTAAAGGCGGTGCCCCAGCATAAGAAAATATATATATATGTGTGTGTGTGTGCGTGTGTGTATATGTGTCTGTGTCTCTGTGTGTTTGCCTTGTATACTTAAGTACGTATATATTTATATAAAGAGGATTGGTTGATGGTTTAAAAGCATCTGATTTATAATTAACTGTCAATTATGACTGTCTTCTCCAAAATATTTACTAAATACTGAATTATATTTAATTTTCGAGATTTTCTTATGTGATGATGGTTGGTGTGGGAGATTCAGAACGATGTTAACACATTTTAGTGGTTTTGGTGTGAACAGTTGAGATGTTGGGAAGTGATGTGCGTGCGGCTGGGTAAGAGTTAAAACATTAATACTTCTGAAAATTTAAACTAATAACTTCAACTTCTTACCTGCGGTGTTTTCTTATAAATAAATTCCGATATATGAAATAAATAAATAAACACAGATATACATATAAATGTAAGTGTATGTGTGTGTTTGTGTGTGTGTGTAAAATAAAATATGATCAGATAATTTCCTTGCGATTAAAATGAAACCTTCCAGCATGAAAAAAAAAATAACCTTTTAGCTTGGTAAGAAAAAATAACTTAGCTTGAGCGTATCTGTGTATATATGCATGAAGAAAATATAATATACATACTTATATATATATATATATATATATATATATATATATATATATATATATATATATATATATATATATATATATATATATATATATATATATATATATATATATATATATATATATATACAATATATACGCATACGTATAAATATATATATGCACATATACATATATGCATATATATATGCACATATGCATATATACATACATACACACACATATATATGCGTGCATATAATATATATATATATATATATATATAATATTCTACATGTAATAAATATATATGTATATATATATATATATATATATATATACATATATATATATATATATATATATATATATATATATATATATATATATATATATATGTATATATATATACATATATATATATAAACATATATATATATACATGCATATATATATATGTATATATATATATATATATATATATATATATATATATATATATATATATATATATATACATACACACACACACATATATAGAGAGAGATAGATAGATAGATAGATAGATAGATAGATAGATAGATAGATAGATAGATAGATAGATAGATATTACATACACTTCTCTCTGTTAGTGAACTACAAAAGCGAAACATGGTTCTATGTTAAACCTACATACACGTGCATGAATATAAATTATGCATATGTACTTGCATATACATTTACATGTAGAAGACGATAGGAAACCGGAGATAAATATCAGAGATAAACCTGCTGCTAAGTAGATATTAGAGAATATTCCATACTCACATTTAAATGCAAGTATTTTATCAATCAATCTCATTATCTCACTATCTCTATTTCTCTTACTATCTCTTTCTCTTTCCACCTACCTACCTACCTACCTACCTACCTACCTACCTACATACATACATAATACATACATACATATACGTACACAATCAGACATATAGTTATGCATGCATGCATACACACAAACATACATACATGCGTACGTACATGTATGTACCCACATGCACACATGCATGCATATCTATTGATCTTTATATTTACTCGCATACAAGTAACCGTATTATGCATTATAAACTTTAAACAGTGCACCCGAACATGTATATGTAAATATACCTATTACGACATCCATAGTTGCATGCAGGTACACACACACACACACACACACACACACACACACACACATACACATGTATGATAGATAGATAAATAGATAGATAGACAGAGAGAGAGAGAGATATATAAATAGATGG
The DNA here is from genome assembly GCF_046866305.1 of Octopus bimaculoides. NCBI lineage: Eukaryota > Metazoa > Mollusca > Cephalopoda > Octopoda > Octopodidae > Octopus > Octopus bimaculoides. Next base: position 76,202,049 of record NC_142938.1, on the reverse strand, counting down.
ATAGGTGGATAGACAGATAGATACATTTCTTTTATTAGCCACACAGGGCTCAACGAAGATGGGACAAATACAATGTAGAGCTTTTCTTTTTGGAAGGGGGAAAGGAAGGAAAAAAAAAAAAGAAAAAAAAAAAAATTGGTGGTGTCGATCAAAAGGGATCGACACAGTAATGTTCTCGTGTAAAAAGAGAGGAGGACAGTTTAGGTTTAGCCGTGGAAGGAAAAGCCTACGGAAAAGACCACGGTAACCTTGGTCAATATTCTCATTGAAGAAACTATAACAGTAAGTGACTCTCTTTTGCCTTTTTGTTTTATTTATTTTTTCTTGTTCATAGGGTTATGCTCAAGATGGCTCCGTCGTTCACACGTGCCATCCTTGCTACATTCACCCATCTTTTTTTGAAGCATTCACTAGACAAGACTTCCCTTTCTACTCTCAACTTCCTCTTCAGGTGATACTTGAAGAAGTTGATGAGAGATTGCCCAGAGAGGAAAGTCTTTGTCTCTAGACCTTTCAGACGCGTCCACCATACACATTCTTTCGCCATAGCCACAAGTACGATGAAAATAGCTCTTCCTTCCCGTTTAAAGGAAGGAGGCGCGACAATATTCACGATAGACTCGGCTGATAGACCGACTCGTCCCACACGCGATAGCA
>NC_142938.1:76186392-76196392 GCF_046866305.1 Octopus bimaculoides | reverse complement strand
CGGACGAAATGCCACTAAGTGTTTTATCCGGAATGCTGACGGTTCCGCCAGCGACCCGCTTTGTGGGTCATTGTCAAGGCGAGTCTTTGACGACGCTTAACACAGCGAGTCACTTGGAACCTTCTTTTTCTTCTTCTTCCTAAGTTTAAACTCAACGGATGAAAGCGGATTTTTTACTTGATGTATAATCCGCAGTAATCGGTCAATAAATGTAATCCGCAGTAATCTCCAATAAAAGAAAAAATGTTACTGAAACAGCTGTTGTGAACCTTTAAAATCCGTTTATGTTCTTACTTTTTACACACACACACACACACACCCACACGCGCGCGCGCGCACAGACACACAAACATGCACACACACAAACACACTCACACATGTATAAATGCATACGTATCTGTGTAAATATATGTGCACCATATTTATTTCTGTGTGTATAATATGCTATGAAATTGCCTATTAAAATGCACGACATACATTCTATGAGCTCCATTCACTACTACCCTGTCATTTTTCTTCTTAATCTCGTGAATATCTCTACATAATCTCAAGTAACCAAACCCCATTCTCTTTAACCACGTTAGAATCTCGCTAGAATACGAACGAATTGGATGCCATTTCCTGAATGTTCGGCTCCCATCTAGATGTACTTTTTTGTGTAGAATGACATTTGCACTCACGTACTTTTCTTTCAAGTGACTCTGTAATGAAGTACACGGCTGTACTTTTTTCTCTTGTGTGTAACCAACGTAGAACAGCGAAATTGGCCAGAAGTTGACTGATTTAAATAAAATGAATGATTTATCCGTTTGGGTTCGTGTGTCCTGTTTATTAGTAAGATGAAATGATGTGATGTATTTTCGCGATAAGGCAGTTATCAGATGATCCGATCGAACAAGGCAAGGCAATACCTGGTTGAAGACATGAGTCTGGTGTTAACAGAGTGATTGTGATCGACACTGAAGAGTTAGTGTGTGTCTTTGGGGGAAAGGGTTTGATACCTCCTGATGTAAACAGATCAGAACAGAAAACGGTTCGACCTCTGACTCATGGGTTTTGCTACAAGAGGCACACAATGGTCAAAACAAAATTCTCTGCGTTGTATTCTCCCAAAATGAAAACATCAAAGGAGTTGAGTTCAGATCGATGTCACGAATACAACTACATACACGAGAAAACCTACACGTTATACACACGCACACACACACACATGCATACACACAAATATACGCACACACACACACATGCATACACACAAATATACGCACACACACACACGCATACCCATATCATATATATGAGTGTAAGTATGCATGTATGTATATATGTACAATTGTATACATATAGACATACATTTATATACACTCTCATACATAGATAAAACTTGCTTGCCTGAATTTATATCAACAGAGACAGATTTCGCTAGTGATGAATGTGTGAGGGAAGCTGGGGGAGGGATGCAAATGATACAAATATAGATAGATAGATTAGATACATAGATCGATCAATACATCAATCGATTTCGAAATAGTAAATGATACACACACACATACGTACACGTACACACACACATACACACACAGCCATATATAACAGCAAGTTACTACCAACGTATGAATTATTAAACCACTGACGACCATAAGAAAATTGAAAATCTAAAAATGTACGAAATATATATTTGGATATATGAGTGTGTGTAAATATATACGTCTGTGTTTGTGCATATATGTGTGTGTGTGAATATATATGTGTGTGTTTGTGTATATATATGTATATATAGTTCAAAAAAACAATAACAAAAAAACAAAAAAACAACAAAGTGAGGACGTGATATGGATAGTATATATATATATATATATATATATATATATATATTTATATATAATTATATATATATGCGTGTATACAGCCTACATAATGTATTGGTACACTGATTTATGACTCTCCAGCTGATTTACCTCGCAATTTTAATACATCAAACGAATGACTTTGTTTTATTAAACACTGTCATACAGAATGAATTGAAGTATATTTTAATTAAATGCATTACGAAAGAGAATACTTGAATGGAAATCTTTCTTTTTTTTATATATACTTTCCTTCTCGTACCTCAACATCAACACATTTGATTACGGTTGATTTACTACTATATATATACATCTATAAATAAACGTGGAAACACGGATACATAAATAATATATTGAAGTTGAAGCATATATCTGTATGCATATATTTGTATACGCTTATGCACACATATGTATAAAGTTATATATAGATAAAAACAGAGACATAGATATTCTGTCAAATACATATGTACATATATTTACATATACATTTTCGCATGTATACATTTATAAACATATGAAAAAAAAAATCTATATAAACAACACATATATACAAATATACTACATATATATGAGTATGTATAAATGAAAGCACAAGGTAACAGTCAGTTATTGGTCACTGCTGGCGTACCAAGTAGAAGTTAGAAGCTGGAGTCTTTCCTGACAACCTTCTCAGTTAACGGACTCAAAGGTAGGCCCATAAAGAATTACTAGAGGACACAGGATGCGTTTATCCAAGAGCATTAAAAGCCCATTGGTTACAAAACGGAAAGAAAGACGTATGTAAGGAATTCCAGAAAATTCTCGATTCAGTTTATCTATAGTCAGTGGCTGTGGCATGACTTGATAAGCTTTCTCCATACTGATCAGCTTTTCAGTTGAGTTCACCATTTATTATAATCAATTCCTTTCCACTTCGTATTCTGTAGAATCTTTGAATCTCAGTTTAGGCCTCCTATGCTTTCTTTTTCCCTTGGAAGGTTAGGAGTAGAGGATTTGTCTCGATCTACTTTCTACATATATAGTGAAAGAGAGAGAGTGAGATGTGCATATATATATATATATACCTGTATGTGTGTATACCTGTATCTTTCTGTCTATGTATTTCTATATTTGCAGAATACTTGCTTGACAAACATGCTTATTTCTTTTTATTTGATAAACCCATAAATCTGTTTGCTTCAAGATTTGGCCGCTTGTGGCTAGAAAGTCCGTTCTTTATTTCCTCGTTTTTTTTTGTGACGTGATATTTTTTTTATCTAAAATCCAATAAATTGAGAGTAAATGCCTTGTAGAGCTAAGCACATCATGTTGGTTTTCTGATTAATGGATTAACTTGGGTTTATATTTTACATCACCACCAACAATTCCATCTCATAGAAGTGTTAATTTCTAATCATCACATTTGAAACCAGTCTGCCAATTTTCTTTCGTTGTTAAGTAATTCTGTTAATCATTCATTTCTAAAATACTGGCATTTCATCGACATTTATAATCTGGTCATCAACATAACCGGCATCTTTTTCAATATTATATTCAGCTCTGTATCTAATTAATACACTATCGTCTACATTCGGACATTTTTCTACATCACCAGTGTTACGAGTTACGAATCGTTTTCGAAACTTTGTCGAACCATTTAGAATTCACGAAAATAGAAACAGTTTTGTTCGCGTTCCTGTTTTTTTTTTTTTTTCCATTTTCATTGTGGTACACTGCAAACTGGCTGGTCATCGTTGTTTTGATGACCTATTATCTTAAGGAAATGTATATTTGGTTTGCTAAACCTTTAACTTGTTGTTTTGGAAAGAAGACAATAAAACACCATTTTGTCCTTGTCAGTATTCTAAATAATATTCATCGTTTTAAATTCACCCACAGCGTAGTTTCGGCTTGTTTTAGTTTTGTGGTAATCTTTCATTTAGAACTCTAGTTAATAGGTTGAAAGTTTATCGAATACAAACCCGTTCCGCGGTTAACAGGATTTGGAATGTCACGGCTGTTGAATTGGGCGGTAAAAAATGACAGTCAGTAACGTAACAGACAGAGAGTGCAGAGTACACCGACGCAGTAAAGAACAATCCATCAAAGATCACGTGATTAAAACAATGAGTCAGAGCTATAAGGGGAAAAATCAAGAGTTTACAGGAAATTATGCCACATTAATTTTTTGCATTTTATACAAACCATGTACTTCATTGAATTGCGTTGTATGTGTAATATTCGAAGATTGATAGCTGAATACCAACAGCATAATATGTAGGTTCATAACAAAACAAGTGCATTTTTTCATTTTTTTCAGCGAGTTAGAACAAAAATGTTGGACTGTTGTATTCTATCGTCTCAAATCCTATCCGTAATGGTCTAAAACTCTTTCTATACATTGGGCAGACTTGGTGTTACAGCATTTCTTTCAATAAGTTCGGCCAGTCCTAACAAAAGGAAAACTTATTTCAGCCCAGTACACATTTTATCGATCGTAAGCTATTTATCAAATGCTTATAGTTGGCATAAAATTGGCACAATACTGGTTTTCACATCTGAGGAAGGGCAAACATGTACATACATATATGCATTTCTCTCTCTCTCTTTATATATATATATATATATATATATATATATATATATATATATATATATAAATAGATAGCTAGATAGATAGATAGATAGATATACGTATATTATATATATACATATACATACATATATATATGTATGTGTGTGTGTGTGTGTGTGTATATATATATATATATATATATATATATATATATATATATATAGTGAAGGCGCATGGCTCAGTGGTTAGAGCGTCGAGCTTGCTATCGTGATGTTGTGAGTTCGAATCCTGGACCAGGCTGCGTGTTGTCTTCTTGAGCAAGACACTTTCTTTCAAGTTGGTCTAGTTCACTCAGCTGTATAAATGACTTGTGACGTCACAGGTGCCAAGCTGTATCAGCCCCTTTGCCTTTCCCTTGGAGAACACTGGTGGCGTGGAGATAGGATGCCGGTATGCATGGGCGACTGCTGGTCTTCCATAAACAACCTTGCCCGGACTTGTACCTGGGAGTGTAACTTTCTAGGTGCAATCCCATGGTCAGTCATGACCGAAGGGGGTCTCAGCATATATATATATATATATATATATATATATATGTATGTATATACATATATATGTATGTATATGCATATATAAAGTGGATAACTATACCATATCAGAAATAGATAAGATCAAGTACAACTCGGCAGTAGGTTCCGATAAGTTCCCGGCCGATGTCCTGAAGACGTGTCGACATCAAATTGCACCCCCTCTATCAGAGCTCTGGAGAAACTCAATTGTTGCAGGCTACATTTCTGATCATTTTCTTTCCCAGTCTGTCGTTCCAGTCTTCAAAAAGGGAAACAAATCTCTTCCAGTAAACTACCGTCCGATTTCACTCCCTTCTCAGATCATTAAACCAGCATGGTTTCCGTGATGGCAGGGACTGCCTGTCGCAGCTTCTGCGCCATTTTGATAACATCTTAAAAGCGTTGGGAGAGAGCTCCAACATATATATATATATATATATATATATATATATATATATATATATATATATATATATATGTATACATCTATATAGATATGTACATATACATACATATACGTATATGTATATATATATTCTTGTATTCTTTTCTTTTATTCCTTTACTTGTTTCAGTCATTTGACTGCGGCCATGCTGGTGCACCGCCTTTAGTCGAACAAATCGACCCCAGGACTTATTCTTTGTAAGCCTAGTACGTATTCTAGGTGACGGGGACGTAAACACACCAGCATCAGTTGTCAAACGATGGTGTGGGGTGACAAACACAGACACAAATAACAAACACACACATACATATATATATATATATATATATATATATATATATATATATATATATATATATATATATATATATATATATATATATATATATATATATATATATATATATATATATACATACGTGTATATATACGACGGGCTTCTTTCAGTTTCCGTCTACCAAATCCACTCACAATGTTTTGGACAGCCCGAAGCTATAGTATATATATATACAGACAAACCACGAAGAAAGAACCATAAGAAAAGAAAGACAGAGATAGAGAGAGAGGGGGAGAGACAGTGACGGGGTAAAGGTGAATGGTAACTACAAGAAAAATCTTCAAGTGTGCTTCTACTACAGTAATACATTCATATGTGATGTGATATACGATGTTTCTCTCAGAATAGTACAGCATAAATGGGTGGTAGATATCTTTCCAAAAAGCAGTGTTGCAACTGATCAATAGTGTACACAATTCTTTATGCTGTAACATATAATCTTGCTCTATCATGTATATATATCATTATGAAGTAAATATATATTTGCTGAATCGTGTATCTTCCATTATATTTATTTGGCCAGCTCATTTGAAAAATCAGGCCTAGTCAGGCGTTATATGTAGCAGTTGTCTATTTGCAGCGTTTTAGCGCCCTTGGCTATGTTCTTAGTATGATTTGTCTTTCAAAGGGAGTTTATTATCCATAATCAAAAGAATCGAGTTGGATTTTATTTGATGTACAAACAAATATACAAACATACGTCCAGATATACTTACACACATACACAAACACAAACACATACATGCATACATGTATACGTACGTAAGCATTTACGTATATACATGCGTGTGTGTGTGTGTGCATACGTATATTTACATATCTGAATATATATGTATGTATACAGATAGGTGTATAAATATGTGTGTGTGTATATATGTGTGTGTATGTGTGTGCATGTGTGTATATATACATATGTATCTGTTTAAATATATGCATACAATTATATGTATGTATATATGTATATGTACGTATGCATGTATATATATATATATATATATATATATATATATATATATATATATATATATATATATATATATATATATATTGTATGTGTCTATGTATGTGGGCAATATCACAGAAAGGCTGAGATACGGTGCGTGTTCGAGATAATCAGATTTGGTTTTGGAATTCTGCGTCTCAACGACAAAGTCTTCTGTTATAATTAATCAAAAAATATAATTTGCTACGTGAAAGAACTCAGCTTTTAGATCGACATATTTGCCACTCTCTATCTGCCTCCAACGGTCTCTTTCTGTCCCTTACTCTTTTCCTCTATCAACACATATTTACTACACTCTTTATCGTTCTCTCTCTCTATCTCCCGATCGGTTGTCAAGTGTTCGTGGGGGTACAAACACACACACATGCATATATATATATATATATATATATATATATATATATATATATATATATATATATTATATGTAGGACGTGGTTCTTTCAGTTTCCGTCTACTAAATTCACTCACAAAGCTTTGGTCGGCCTGAGGCTATAGTGGAAGACACTTGCCTGAGGTTCTACACAGTGGGACTGAAACCAGAACCATGTGGTGGGTAACCAAGCTACTTCCAATCCTGCGCCTATATTTATATTTACACACAAACGCATATATTTATATATATATATATATATATATATATATATATATATATATATATATATATATATATATTCAGAAGTTTGCTATGCAATCATGAACACCTGGGTTTCATCTTGAGCAAAGATCGAATCCGGTAGCTGCTGGGCGTAACATCCTGAGCAAGTGTTTTTCTTTTTTTTTTTTTGTAATATTGTTCCTGGGTTTCTTCTTGGAACGTATTGCAAAGCAGAATCCATAAAGCGTGAATCTCTGGCGAAATTGCTGAACATGAATTTTTTTTCCGTTGTTCCATAAAATAAACTACCAATTTCCTTGAATTAACATGGAAGTGGTCAAATATTCCACAGACACATATACCATTAACGTAACTCTCTGAAAGACTCAACATAGCACTGTCTACAATAACGTTCGCTTGTTCAGTTATGCTTATAAGTCATCCAACAGATTTCCACATAAATCTAGTCTAATTACATTCAAAAATTGGCTCCACCTCAACCTGTATTGAAACAAAGAAACGAAAAACACATGCCTAGGACGTTATTCTCTGGAGGTGTTCTTGATTGCATTACAAACTTCAACACTGTTCGCTACTATTTTGTCTACAACACCTGTAAGAAACCAAAACTACATTAAGGACTAACTTTACTTCCAACGTCTTGCTTGTTTGAAAGTGCGTGGCTCAGTGGTTAGCGAATTCGGCTCACCATCGTAAGGTTGTGAGTTCGATTCCCAGCTGCGCGTTATGTCACTGAGTAAGACACTTTATTTGATGTTGTTCCAATCCACTCAGCTGGCAAAAATGCGTAGTACCTGTACTTCAAAGATCCCACATTGTCACACTCTGTGTCGCACTGAATCTCCCTATGAATAAACATTAAGCATTCTGTGGACTGCTCAGCTAATTGTATGTTAATTTCACGAGCAGGCAGTCCCGTTGATAGACTCAACTGGATCACTCGTCGTCGTCACAGACGGAGGGCTAGAATGAAAAATAACCTATCTTGCTCGCATAATTAGAGTTGGCGGTTGTATTAACTCGAACAAAACTGAGCTTAAATGCTCCTTAAATTTCTTTATTTCCAATTACAATTCATTGCATATCTAGGCTGATTTACAGAAATATTAAATTTGTAGCAGTAATTTGTTTGGTCCATAATTTTATGAACACGTGAAAGGAAAAAAGACTTGGTTGATGTCGGTTGGATTTGAACTCAAAATGCAAAAGGCTGCAGCGAAAAAACACAGGCAATTTGTTTGACGCGCGAACAATTCTACTAACTTACTACGGGTTTCTTTATTTTCTGAAAGTTGAAGTAGACGGCATGTCATGGACAACTTGTGTAGACAAATTACATAACTGCGCCAAAATGTAAAATATTTCAGTTTTACACCGACGTTAGAATTGATTGTTAGATCACTTTGCAGAACCTCAATTGACATAAATTAGACATTTAACTAAGCTCCGGTCCCGTACTGTGTTATAACATACAACGAAACGTCAGCAGTGACATATCTTCAATATCTTTCTAGCGTCTCTTGGCAACTTTGCCAGCCATGTTGCAAACGTAACAACCTCAGCGCAAGAGGTCGATCGATAGCAGCCAAACTTCCCTCAAATCGTGAAGAGGTGTGGCCTAATGTTTAACGTGTTTTGTTCATAATCATAAGTTTGTGGATTCAATACCTGCGTGAGATGGAGTTGGGGCGTTTTCTCCTTGAGCAAGGCACTTCATTCAATGCTGCTTCATTCTACTTCGTTATAAGTACCAACTGGGCGAAAATGCAGCCTTCCCACTTCTCTCTCTCTGTCTCTCTGTATCTCTCTCTCTGTCTCTCTATCTCTGTCTCTCTCTCTGTCTCTCTCTCTCTCTGTCTCTCTGTCTCTGTCTCTGTCTCTCTGTCTCTCTGTCACTGTCTCTCTGTTTCTGTCTCTGTCTGTATGTCTGTCTGTCTCTCTCTCTCTCTCTCTCTCTCTCTCCCCACCTCTCACATCGTAGGTCGTCTGCTGAATGAACAGTGAGAAGGCCTAGCGAGTGTCTATGACTGTTAGCGACAACATAGGCACCTAAAACATTCAGCGAAAGCATGGTACATGCTAGCAAGCTATGATCGCTAGCTGTTACTCTACTCTATAGCACTACACTCAAATCACAGCAAAATGCTCTAGGGAAGCGGGGACACATTGAGTAAAAAAATCCTAGATATACTGTGGAAGAAAGGCATGTACAGAACCAAAACGCATGCTTGTCTAAACAACAATAAAGACTGGTTTTAGATCAACTGTAGATGAAATAATGTTTAAGCTCTGAATATACATAAAATGAATGAGACACAGCCATTATACGGAGCATTGTGTAGACTATGCTATTTGCGTACCGGAATTGTAAGATGTTTATAACTTTGATAGACAAAAACAAAACACTTGAGTTATGTCTTTAGCTGGCTCTGGAGAAAATTAGATTAACTCCTATCATATATCGGATATTTTCTTTGGCTTCATAACGCAAGACTTCGTTAATGATCTGCAATTCTGGGAATAAATGTCAAGGATAAAGTTGTGTATACTTGACATTCAGTCTATAGTAGTAGCACCATCTAGAGCTATGTAAATAAGCATAGAGCGATATACAGTGTTTAATAGG
>NC_142938.1:76168892-76176392 GCF_046866305.1 Octopus bimaculoides | reverse complement strand
TATATATACTTATGTATGTATATATATATATATATATATATATATATATATATATATATATATATATATATATATATATATATATATGCGTATATATATATATATATATATATATATATATATATGCGTATATATATATATATATATATATATATATATATATATATATATATATATATATATATATATATATATATATATATATATATATATATATATATATATACACAATAAATATACATGCATATTAGTGTGGCTTCAAGTTCATCAAACGCTGTAAAGAAGCCAAATTTCGACGCACACGTATGTGTGTGCATGTGTGTGTGTGTGTGTGTGTGTGTGTGTGTGTGTGTGTAAATTCGTGCATGTGTAAATATATATATATATATATATATATATGCACAGAACATATATGCGTAAGCAGTAAATATACATATATGCATGAATATATAAATGCATACATAGTCTATATACATATAGTGATATATGTGTGTGCATGTGTGTATGTATGTGTGTGTATTATCTGTTCGTCTTGTATGTGTTCGGCTCTTTTATCCTGAAGTAGTCTAAATATAGTGTTCTGCAAATTCTCTTGCTATTCAATCAACACAAATCTAAGGTATCACAATATCTTGAGAAGCAGAAATAAAACGACCAAATAATAACGAAATGCCTAAATAAATAAATAAATTCATCAAACACATAATGCGAGTGTTCCATCGATCTCATCTAGCTGAGAAACATAGTTAAAAAGGGAGCCACTCCGTGAGTTAATATGGCAATGAAAGTTTCCCACATGGATCTAATCACTCATCGAATTGCTCTTAGCAACCAAAACTTTGGTTTTGATCTTACAAGTTATTTGTTGCTCTCCAATAAAATCGAAACATACGCACGAGATATGCACGACACACGAACAGACGCAGGCACATACATAAAAGCGAAACACGTCCATTCATACATACACGAGAGTAAAGACACTCACTAATACGTACCTATACAGCACTGCTACCAAAATTTTGTTAACAACTGAACAGAGGAATGATTCGCAAAAGCTTCATTTGAATAATTTCAGAAAATTTCTACGACAAAGGTAGTAGTTGGAATGAAACCATAAACCGTTATCAACAGATCTGACGTCTTTTCATTGACTCAATCTGCGAAGGAAACGACGTCGGAAAGCGATATTTCCTGTACATCTAAATAGTTTCAGATAAATATGTGTGTGTGTGTTTGTGTGTTTGACTATACGTGTCCATATCTTATAAAAGGGCTAAATGTGAGTGCATCGATAGAAGGATACACATATGTTAATAAATGCTAATTCTTTTCTATATGTACATCATATGTACATACATAAATATATATATATATATATATATATATATATATATATATATATATATATATATATATACATGTACACACATATATATATATAGAGAGAGATAGATAGATAGAGAGAGAGAGAGAGAGAGAGAGAGAGTGGGGGGGAAAGAAATATTTATAGACAGATAGATAGATAGGTAGACAGCTAGGCAATTACACATATATACACATGCTTTGATTATATGTGTGTGTATGTACGTGTGTATGTATGTATGTATGTATGTATATTTTATATATATATATATATATATATATATATATATATATATATATATATACATGTATTATATATATATATATATATATATATGTATAGAGAGAGAGAGAGAGAGAGAGACAGACAGACAGACAGACAGATAGATAGATAGATAGATAGATAGATAGATAGATAGATTACACAGTACAGGAGATTTATAAGCGTGTACCGTTTTAAGAAACGGTGATTAATGACAGTTACAAATGTATGTGTGTGTGTGTGTGTGCTTACTTGTATATAGTATATTCATATATATTCGTATAATATATATATACAAACGTATGTGTGTGTATATATACCTGTATATATTATATGCATATATATATGTATATGTATATAGAGAGAGAGAGGGAGAGAGGGAGGGCAAGAGGGAGAGTGAGAGGTATGGGTAGACATACAAATGTACATGCGAGTGCTTATCCACTGACACATACAAACACACGCACATCTATATATGTACAATAATGTCGGTCAAATGCATAGACTGTTACACTCCTGGCCGGAAGGTCGTGGTTTCGAATCGTGGACAGTTCAGTGTGATGTATTTGTGATCAACACACTTAATATCATATTTCTCTTATCTTCTCAAATAAAACGATTCATAGCTACCCCTGCGCAGCAGCCCCTTGGGTCTAATGTAACGAAGGACAAAATTCCTTGTCTATGAAATTATTGATATTCTTCAGAACCTTCCAGAACAATAACCGTCAACTTAATGAGTCTACAGGCTCTGAATATTCCAATTTTGTATCAGTTGCAATGACCTAGACTAGTTTCAATCATCGTTGTAATTTCCTCAGTCACCAACTAATTTCCTCTCGCTATACACTTTAACACTGCATTTATTACCACAGTTATTATTGACTATGTGACTATATGAAATCTGATACACTGATTTGCATAAATGACGCATCATTTAATTTTATTTCCATTTATACATTAGTGACGCGTTAGCAGTTTCGTTTTTGATAGATTTATATAGACATTTCCATCGCCTTAGATATTAATATTGCTACGATTACTTCAATCACCACCACCACAACCACTACTACTACTACTACTACTACTACTACTACTACTACTACTACTACTATCACTACAGCTGCTGCTGCTACTGCTGTTCCTAAGGCTGTTAAGGCTACCGCGATCGCTATGTTGCTGTCGTTGCTTTAACTGTTGTGCTTACTACTAGCGCCGCAACTGTTTCTTGTTATCCTGCAAGTAGTACTGCTGCCAGAACCATTGTTGTTGCTGCTGCTACTAGTCCTATCAGTTCAAGTAATTCATGACAGCCCATTGATGCTATTTAACGGAAATTTCATTGTTTTCCTCCGTGAATGAGTACGTTACACGAAATATAAAGAATAAATAAATTTTACTTTCTTTCGCATTCAATGAAGATTTTTCCATGAAACTTTTTCATTCAACACAATGTATCAAGTTATCTTCTGCACGCTTATACGTACATCCATATACACACAAACACACACATACACACACACTTAAACACACTTACACATATACACACACACAAACACACAAACACACACTTGCACACACACATACAGACACTTACACACACACACACACACACACACACACAAACACACACACACACACACACACACAAACACACACACACACACACACACACACACACACACACAACACACACACACTTATTTTCGAGCGTTACACAGAACCGCAGATTGATCACCTTGTATCGTTTTAAGAAACAGCGATCAATGGCATAGTTACAAATCCTCAAATCTTCCAGGTGGCGTACGATCAATTATATAGATAGACAGTACTTTCATCGATTTATAACGTGAAGACGGACGAATTGTCGCTAATAATAATAATAATAATAATAATAATAATAATAATAATAATAATAATAATAATAATAACTACAACAATGACACCTTATGGGATTAAAAAACAAAATCCACCAAAGGGCAGAGGATCTCAGGAGGTCAACTGCCATTCTGAAAACGGGTAGACAGAACTCGTGAGCCTTAGTTGGCAGTCTGTCTAGAAGGAACACTCTGATTTAAAACTGGGGTAGATAGGACTCTTTAGTCACAGTGAGGATAACCTGTCAGTATCCAACGACCCCCTGCCTGGGATGAAAGCGAATGAACCGAGAATCGGGACTTAACTCCGGAGCAATATTTGGATGAATATACGGGACCAACTAACGTTCACCTATCTCCTAGTGAGAATCATGATCATGGTCCCCAATACACAGAAATGGAAAGGGATCAGGCCTAACTTATGGGTAGTAAAATCTCTACAGTCTTGGTTGACAATCTTACTAGAAATGGTGCCTCGATAAAAAATACCGATTGACGGTTAACCTTAAAACAATGTTGAGTTAAAATGTCTTATAGAAATATATCAAATAATAGTGTTAATGAGGCTGGAACCAAAGGTGAAAGTCGTTCGACCGGCAGGTGCCCTGTGGTTCAGCAGTGTAGGCCCGGTCGTTATCCGGAGACTGCTTATACACAGTCAGAGGCAGGGCAGAGAAGGTGTTGATAAGGAGGCAAACCGAACGGTCATTGAATGCTAGGTCAGGATTGAACCCAGTAGAAGGGGATTCCGACAACGAATGAAAACAAAATGGAATGAAATAGGACTTTTCGGGCTAGCTGACCAGGCAAGAGCAACAAGCTAACAGACGTGAAAATTGAAGAGATAAAAAGAAAAGCAGAAAATAGAAATAATATTTCACCAACAGGTAATGTGCCCAGTGAGAACAGAGAAATGAATGGCGACAATGAGGACGTAGAGCAAAGTGTAAATGTAAATACATTCTCAGCAAATGAAGCAGAAGTAATAGGAAGAGCTATATCGCAAGAATACGATGACTACCAACAAGACATAGTGAGGACGCTGTGTCGGTTTTATTAAAGAAGACCAGCAACAAGTACCCTCCCAATCTGAAGTACATTGATCGGCGCAAGCTCAAAGTTGAAACCGAAACGATAGCTTCGGTGCTTGAGCTATTCTAGACGAGAAATATAACTGAAACTATCAAGATTATTTGGGCTGCAGCTATGGTTGCTGCGGATAGAGTTGGATACTAGTGCACAAACAGAACATAAAGAACCATACTGACATAGACGAATTTGTGGGAAACAAAGTTAAAACGACATTTAGGACAAGTTGATAGATTCACTAGAGGGGAATTGTAGAACGAAGGAATAAGAATGACACTGGAAAGAACTTATAGAATAAGGGATAAAGGGTATGATGTGATATTGGAAGAATTGAAACAAAGATTTGAAGCAATCAAAGCAAAACTGGAAATATATGACAATAAAACAAAACAGTTCAGGCAAAAGAGATTGTTTGAAGCGAATCAGCAGAAACCGTTTCAGAAACTAGATACGCAATTACATGTTACAATGATACCAGATAAAGAGGAAAGCAGGATATTCTGGAGAGGGATCTGGGACCAACTTCTAGGAGCATAATGGTGAAGCGGAGTGGCTGAATGAAATCCAAGTTAAGAAATACAGAAGGCCAAGAAGACATAAAAATAACTACAGAAATGATAAAAAAAAGAGGCAAATGGAATTGAATACAACGACATGAAGGAAAAGACAAAAAGAGAGGTACCTGCGGCGACTAAGAAGAATATTGGTTTCAAAGCTGAATAGAGAGCTGAAAAGAACGGATAGCGTAGTACCGTAGGCTGCAGGTAGCGCCAGGAGTTCAAACAGAAACTGTGATAAAAAAGAAATAATAATAATAATAATAATAATAATAATAATAATAATAATAACAATAATAATAATAATAATAATAATAATAATAATAATAATAATAATAATAATAATAATAATACTTGGATGTTGAATGTCTCCCATCATAATTAACAACCAAGTATCAAAGCTTATAATGTGAGGAAAGAGACCCTGTGAGACCTCTGACAGCAGGCTGCTGTCTGCTCTCACAGAAACAACCAGAGCAAACATGACCGAGCTCTCTGTGAAGTAAAATAATAATAATAATAATAATAATAATAATAATAATAATAATAATAATAATAATAATAATAATAATAATAATAATCGTTGCTGTTACTGCTGCTGTCAAATAGAATTATGGCAACGTCGTCTATTTGAAGAAGAGAGGACATGATTTCTAAATCATTGTTGAAAATATTCCAATTTCTTTACGCTGCTAATTCATCTCGAACAAGTATGAATATTGCAATATCGTATTTCGAAAAGGCATTAATTCTAAAGCCTTGCGCTAATTAAAAAAGAAAAGATCGATGGATATTGTTGTTGTTGTTTGAACACCTTGTCAAGACTTTGTGAGCAGATCAATGATCGGCGATGTCCTCCCTTGGATCACCCTGTATTTTTGATTATCGACGACAACATTGTCGCCTAATGCAACCCTCTTTTCTTCCTAGGAACGGTAAGTCCTGCTTCGAGAGCGCTTTCACTGCTATTTCAAACAGGCCAAAATGGCAGGTCAGGGTTAAGTGACACCGTTATATACAGAAACATTCTGTCCAAATCATTGTTGAAAATATTCCAATTTGCCTTCGAGCCTTGGTTTCGATTCGTTTACCGTCGTTGCAGTGCATTTAAATTGCTAATTGCTTTCGGAAAGAAAAGAACTAAAGCAATAAAGAAAAACATGGATGACTCAGTTTTGTAGTGAAATGCTACGAAATTAAAATAACTCAGTTGTAATTATGATTGAAACCGTTTCACATGACGTACGTCAACAATGTTTTAGGGGAAAGGTATGGACGTTACGCATCACACCGTTCATTTTCTTTTCTTCCTTACTCTTAAGATGTCGAGGAAGCTTTAACGAAAAATAAAGGGTAAATGTTTTATGAGGAGGATAAAAATGATTCACTAATTTGGTTAATCTACTTGGAAAAGATATGGACAAAAGCCAAAACGCTGTCTATGAAAGAAATCAATAAAGGCTTCTAGAATGATTCCATTCATCTTCCATTCGACAGTTTATCAGGGGTTAGGGCTTCTGAAGGTTGCTGTACTTTTACAATTCCTGCCCGGTCTTCTTAAACAGCCAGTCTTGTTATTTTTTCCTCTGCAGAGCGCTTTAAAATCTATTGTTTCAACGAATACACGCAGATATGAAAATTTCCTGTTTGAATACAAGGAAATAACGATTTCGTTACGCTTTACTTCTAAATTTGAAAACTAGTTCTCAATGGATGTGAATATTGCATAAATAAGCGACAGTGACAGTTTTGCAATATAAATACAGTTTGTTGCTATTTTATGTTCCAATTTTATCTCGGTAAATTGATATCTCAAATTTCTTCCTAAGCGCATTGTTCAGCTGCAGAAAAACATTTTCATTACTCTTATGACAAGGATAAAAGGTCACATATAGCCAAGTCGGCTGATTTTCGTACTGACTGAAGTGTCACTGAAGCGTATTATGTAACCAATATTGTTCAGCGACAACAGACGAGATAATTAACTTTCGATGGTTGAGACCAGTGTATGTAAATAAGAGTCAGAAATTTAGACAGAATCTCTGTTGTGTTTCATCAGCTTGCCGTCACCGATTCTAAGAAGTGCAGCCAATGTGACCCTGTCAATAAATTCTATCAGCGCCAAGCCAAAGTAGAACATAAAAGAAGGGTTAATATATATTGCTATTCTAGAAATTCTTTTCTCTATCTATCTATCTATCTATCTATATCTTTAGCTAGCAAGTTAGCTAACTTATATATTTTGATTTATATATATATATATATATATATATATATATATATATATATATATATATATATATATATATATATATGTGTGTGTGTGTGTGTGTGTGCGTGTATATGTTTTTGT
>NC_142938.1:76156392-76158892 GCF_046866305.1 Octopus bimaculoides | reverse complement strand
GCGAAACTAATTTTCCTTCACATGCTCGGTTAATGCCTGCACGGATTGCATCAAGTTTCAAAACTTCATATTTCACTACAAATAATGAATGGCGCTTTTATGCTTAGTCAAATGTAACTAACATTTATGAATGCGTAATAGATTTAACTTGACAACATTTATTAAGCAAGACAATAGCTACGAGTCTCACTGTACAATAATGGTAACGTCATATAGTATGTTACAATAAACTAATGAGCGTTGAATGTTTTATTTTCCATATGTAGGATTAGAAATGCGTCACCAATATCTTGTTAGGTGCTGCGTGTGCGTGATGTACATACGTATGAGAAACAAGGTATATGTGCGACTATTTGTGTGTGCGTGTATATGTACATAATAAATATATGTATGTATATTCATATATATATATATATACACACACACATATGTATATATCAACAATAATAATTATGAGCATTATCATATATATATGTATATATATATATATAAACATACATACATACATACATACATACATATGGTAAATGAAAGACAGAAGATGGAATATACGAGAATGTTCATTATTAATCACGACAATTGTTTCGACACGTCTAGCACCCATGCCTCACGGGTGGGACACTTAATAACTGGTTCAGGAGCATCCGGCGGTACAGATGTCTGTGTGTGTATCTCTCCCTCTATCCCCCCCCTCTCTCTCTCTCTCTCTCTCTCTCTCTATATATATATATATATATATATATATATATATATATATATAGATATATATTAATTTCAAGCTTCTTGAATCGTAACTCGCAGTTTCACGTTGTAAGTTATGCAAACGAGGGAGGGAAAGGAAACAGCATGACTTTATGTCAGAAAACATTTATTGGCGCCGAAATATTTACTTACAATTTGTTTATTGGGTAAACATCTGTTAGAAAACGCGCCAGCCATTTTCTTTTAAGTTTTCATACGTAGACACGAGATGTATTCTGGAATTACCACCCAAAGAAGACGTGATGACTTCCCGTTTTTCCTCATACATACATGAAATACACAAAAACATGGAAAGTGGTTCATGTCAATGAATTTATATCGTTCATACACTGCTGATTGTTTTGCTTTAGTCTTCAGTATGCGACCGTCTTTAGAATATGAACAGCGAATCCATTATGTGAGAAAGTATTTATTTTAGACAATTAGTAGTTCGAAATTACAACAGCATTTCGTTTCCTAATTTTGGAAGAATTGCAAAAGTCAAAGGCAGCTCTGTCCAACTCATTCCTGGATATACTTTGGAGACAAGACCGTGGAATGAGTCTAAAATAAACAAGCAATAGCAATAATGTAGATGCACAGCGACAAGCTGAAACTAATACACAATGATAAATATGTGTGTGTATGTGTGTGTGTGTGCGTGTTTGATTTCATAAATGTTGTATTTACAAAGTTGCGCAAAGTATAGACAACGTCTATATTTTATAGAAAGCCGAAGCTTCTTCAGTCATGAACTCAAGTTTTACACTGGTGATTAGAGACGACACATTCAATCGTTTGAATAATCGGTAACAGGAAACTCCACTTTTTATAACACACGCACACACAGTCACACATACCCGTATATATATATATATATATATATATATATATATATATTTAATTATATATATATATATATTTAATTTTATATATATATATATATATATATATATATATATATATATATATATATATATATATATATATATATATATATATATATGTATATATATATCTGTATGTATATTCTCACACGTACCCGCAAGATTTATTACCAGTATGGCTGACAGTTAGTTCGATTGGATAAATATATAACGTATGATCGTACTTGGAAAGTGTTATTTTTAGTTTAAAAGTCGGGTCATAAATGTGTAGTAGTGAAGAAAGAAGAAAGAGTGAGAGTCTAATAAAGTGCAACGTAGAGATAGCCGAAAAGTCGTGAATTGTGCCGGTGTATATTTATGCGATGTGTATATTTGTGTATATGCGCTAGTATTCAGGTTCGCTTGTGTGTATGATTATAAGAGCCTGTATATTCCTGTATAAATGTATATGCAAAGATATATATATATATATTTACAGACACAGATATTTGTGTGTGTGTGTGCGTGTGTTTGTGTAAGTGAATATATATATATATATATATATATATATATATATATACACATAGAAGCATATACATACTTACACATGCATGTACATTTATACATGCGTGTACAAGCGATTCTATATGTACGCACGTATATCTGTATATGTATATATGAATATGTGTATGTATGTATATATATATGTGTATGTATGTAAGCATGTATGTGTGAGTATGTATGTATATATCTGTGGGTATGTATTTATGTATGTGTACATGTATGCATGAGTATGTATATATGTATGTATGTATGCGAACCCATGGAAAACAAACCTCACCCAGCTATTCTGATTATATGTCTGTGCACACGTTTGAATGTGGTGTGTGCCA
>NC_142938.1:76126392-76143892 GCF_046866305.1 Octopus bimaculoides | reverse complement strand
TATACAAATATGCCTGTGCATGTGTACGCTTGTGCGTGCATGTGTCTGTATTTATTCATGTACAAAATTAAAGTAAGCGTGCACATATTGTACATGTACTTTACGTTTATTATACCATCATTGCTATTTATATTACTAACCAGGAATGCTGTTTACATGACATCACATGTGCGTGGTGAGTGTGCAACCTAGTTTTCGGTATCACATCAAAAAGCATTTCCATTTCCTTAACGTCGTGAAACACCTTCAGAAAAGCAATAACGGTTCGTAATCATATCGTCCCCCTTCATTCAAATAACTGTTATTGGAACTAAAAGAAAACAAAAAAAATTAGTCCATGCGTTCTGTATCGTCTTAATTAATTTCTGGCGATAACAGCTTGCAACACGGGTTCGAGATTAAAATGGCACCGTTGTTAGAATTAAAAAAAAAATAATAAAATTAAAAAGAACCCGGTGCCCTTTCGAAAGTTACCAACATGAAGTTTTTGGTAGTATTCTCAGACTGCGATTTTATGTAAGCGTTAATCTTTGTTTAAGAGAAATAAATAATATTTGGGTATTTATTTAATCGTCAATATCAGATTTCGTGTAAAAATTGACCTTGTGTTACGTCAAAACACATGCCGCTACTCAAGCCAACAAGTAAACATCTACATGCTAGAAATAGCAATTAAATTTTCCTTAAATTACATTTTACCGTCTTAAATACAGAAGTGCACTGTAGAAAATGTTTTCAGTAATTGATTTTTAAAAAAACCAACAGATTTTGAATGGTTATAGCTGGAAAGACTTTTGACCGTAGGTCTGCTCGGCCAAGATTTACTTGGGGTTAAAAACACGTTAACAACACAGCATGTCACTCAAAGTTCTTAGTTACCCTATCATACTGTGGTCCTTATCATTGTTTTTGTTGTTGATGTTGTTTTATAGCCCCAGATAGGTTCTAATTCTGCAGACATAATCGAAGGCGTTTCAGTTATAGCCATGCCCCCTTTTTTGCATATATTCAGCTATATTGTCCAATCTGGCCTTCCCTAATTCCGGGAAAATTAGGGTGTGGTTAAAAAGAATTTATCTGTTATTTCTAGCAGATCGAACGGCTACGTAAAGGCATGGTCTTCCGTTGTTATTGTTATTGGTCTTGTTGTCGTCGTTGTTGTAGCTGTTTATAAAACTTCAGAGTTGGGTTTTGCCAGGTCTAATTACTCATGAGGTTAAAATTAAATAATGCAACGTGCATGGCCGACCCTCAACTAAAAAAAAAAAAGCTTAAAATAATATGTAATCACAATGCAGTCACCTTTGTCTTTCCTTTTTCCGGCTCCGATAAAATAATCAGAAATACACTAAACCCCTTCTATATCCCTACATTATACGAAATACCGAGACCCTGTTATATAATAATCAAGGTTCTTATTTACACCTGATCGTGTGAATGTATGATTAAAAAAAAATAAATTTAAACGCTCATGCTGTGACAATTCTGTGTTTTGAATATTACTAAAACATCCAAAGAATTCGTGTGTTATTTTCGTTTTCTTTTCAAAGAAATTTGGCTGCTATTTCCGACGGATAGAGCCACTATGTAGAGATTTGCTTTGTTATTATTTTTATTGACGCTAATGGCAAAAGCAGTGTTATCGATGTTGTTGTTTTTGTTGTTGGTATGATGTTGTGTTATCTAATAAGAAACAAAATTTTACTTACCTAAAAATGGTATAAGCTTCCGTATTCTTAGAGTAGAGTAATTCAAATGAGTTTGTTTTGTTTTGTTTTTGTTTTTCTTACTGGTGGAAGAATTTTCCTTTAATTATTATTACTGCTATTAAGTTATTATTACTATTATTATTATTATTATTATTATTATTATTATTATTATTATTATTATTATTATTATTATTATTATTTCTTCTTCTTCTAATAGTTGTTGTTTTTTTTAAATTTTGACTGGAGTTTGTATTCGTTACGTTATTTCTTTTACGATTTTTTGCGTTAATTAACTTGTTCCAGTTAATTAATTTGTTCCAGACAAAATCATCCCTTTGGGTAAAATTAAAAGAATCGAGAAGAATTTGTAAAGATTAATTAATTAAAAATAAAACAACTAAAATAACTAACTAAATAAATAAATAAATTGCCAAGTAAGAATTAGAAACAAAACTGTAGTTTCAGTTCAATTGAAATATAAAAATGGTTAACGCGGTCAATCCGGGTGAACACACACTTTTCCTATAAATTATTATTATTATTATCGGGTATTGCTTGGTCTTTCTGCATTCAAAATGGCTCAAAAGCCTTGGTATGTTGTCACTGAATGAGTGCCTTAGTGAAAAGTGAACTAATGGAGAGTTTTTGCTTGGATTTGGGTATGTGTGACAGTTGTACGAGAACGAGGCTGGATGTTTGAGTGGTTGATCTGAGGATTGGCTGGCTAAATGATGGAATAAAGGGTGTGTGTGTATTTGTGTGCGTCTGTGTGTGTGTATGTATGTGTGTGTGTGTGCGTGTGTGTGTGTGTGAGTAAAAAAAAAAGGATAAAATAGAAAGAAAGCGACAAATCGAATACAAGATGCGGTGTGGGGAAGCGGAGATAGCGATGGTGCTTTCGATAAAAATGTTCTGTTAACAAACACTGAAGAACTGATAGAGAAAACGACAGAGAGAAAGAGCAGAGAGAGAATGAGAGAGAGAGAGAGAGAGAGAGAGAGAGAGAGAGAGAGAGCAACTGACAGACAGACAGGCAAACAGACAGACACAAAATCTGTGTGAGTGTCTGTATGTACAAATATAAGTTTGGGTATATGTGTGTAGATATACAGTTGTTTGTATATGTATGGTGACAGAGAACGTGGAATATAAAATGAGAGAGAGAGAGAGAGAGAGAGAGAGAGAGAGAGTGTGAGCGGGAGAAAGAGAGAGAGAGAGAGAGAGGGGGGGAAAGTGGAATGAAGAGGTTTATGTATCAATCAATGAAGAGAAAAATGGAGATAGGAGGGAAAAAGAAGATGAAAGTGATTGGAAATTTCTAGAAAGTAATAGGAAATAAAATGATGAATGGATATATTGAAGGAGATAGAAAGAGAAGAGAAGGTAATAGTAGAGAGAGAGAGGGGGGGGGAATATAAGGTAATCAGGTAAGGTAGAGGAAGTTTCAGACATCAGAACAATGAGGAGGAAGTGAAGAGAGGAAGAGAGGAAGAGAAAAGGAAAATATAAGAGAATGAAAATAATAATAATAAGAAGAAAACAGACAAGGAAAGCAAGTGTTATCGTCGTTCACGTGGATCAACACCTACCGGTGGAGTATTTTCCCCTGCGGTGTATGTGTGTGTGTGTGTGTGTGAGGAAGAAGGGGAGAGAAAGAGAGGGAGGAAGAGAGAGAGAGGGAGACCAGAAGGTGGCGGCGGTGGGTGTTGTTGGTGGTGTTGATGTTGTGGAGTTGCTAATCAAAACAAGCAGCGAGATAAAGAAAGCACCGTCGAAGGTAGTCGAGTTGATGGTATTTTCCAATCTGAAGAGAATGTTGTTGATGTTCTTCTTCTCGGGGTCGCTATCGAAGATGACGACGACGACGACGACGACGACGACGACGTCGACGACGACGTCGACGGCGATGGCGACCACGACGATGATAATGGTCGTAACAATATCAACAACACTAATAATAATTAATAATTAATAATAATAATAATAATAATAATAATAATAATAATAATAATAATAATAATAATAATAATAAAAATGGAAAATAAAAATAATAATAATAATAATAATAATAATAATAATAATAATAATGAAAATGAAAATGAAAATGAAAATAAAAATAATATTAATGAAAATATAAAGAATAGTTACAAACGTTGAAGAGTGGAGACAGCAGCAGCGAAGAAAACAGCAACAGAACGGAAAAATATTGGACAACAACAAATGAGACGACCAAACGGCTTCAGTGGTTGTCTCCGGGAATAAGTATTCTTGAGTTGTTCATTGGTAGAAACCAATTCCGTGTTTCGCGTTTACTTTTTTCTTTTCTTTCATTATTAATTTTAGCGGGTTTTGTTTTTGCTTAAGTCTTTTTACCGTGTTTTGTTTGTTTGTTTAGTCTTTCTTCCTTCGTTTTCTTTGTGGGTAGTTTGTGGGTGTTATCGGGGTGGTCCTATTGTATTGTGTGTGCGTGTGTGTATGTGTATGTGTGTGTGTCTCTGTGTGTCTCTGTGTGTGTGTGTGTATTTCGTAATTGTTTTGTAGTTGCTAGCAGACAATTGTAATGGTAATGTCGTGTTTTCAGTTGTGTTATGATTCTGAATGCAATTAATGAATAAATGAATAAATGAAAGAAAGATTGAAACGATAGAGCATGGAACGAACGAACGAACGAACGAGCGAGCGAACGAACGAATGGAAAGAAAGAAGGCACGAATTAACGATTGAAAGAATGAACGAATGACAGAATTAATGATTAAATAAATAAATATACGAATGAATGAATGGTTGAATGAATAGAGGCGAACGCCTAGACGAAGTACAACAACTGCTCGAAATACAGGAAGAAATAGAGAAAGAAAGAGAGTGAAACTCAGAGATGGAGAGAGAGAGAGAGAAGGAGGGAGGCAGTAAGGAAAATTCTTACGGAAGCAAGCATGTATCGGCTTGTTACATGTGACCAAGAATGCGCACACTTGTCTCAGCATAAGACTTCCCCCTCTTGTTGGCACTATTGCACCGTTTCGTTTCACCTTACATACACATATGCATATCAAGATAAACATACATATACATATATATTTTTATTACATTTATCAAATAGATGAAACACATGCTAACACACAGACATGAAGCGGTGCCTGCACGTCTTTTCTGTGTCCATCTTTCAATGCCAAGGTTTGCGTTGTGGCTGGCGTAAGCAACTGGTTTCTAAAGTGGCACTATAAGAAAAAAAATACTATATATATATATATATATATATATATATATATATATATATATATATATATATATATATATATATATATATATATATATGTATATATATATATATATATATATGCATATATATAAATACATATATATACGTATATATACGTATATATATATACATATACATATATGTCTGTGTATGTATATATCTATGTATGTATGTATAACGGTGTTGTTTAACTTAATCATATGTAAGTACTGGTTGAGCAGACCTATGACCAAATGCATTCCAAACATGACCACTCCTTCTACATAGTTCCAGACATAGTACCTTATAAACGTGTCTATTTATCAAAGAGGATGTAATTTGACGAAAATCTTGGCCGATAATTCTAGCAGGTTGAGTGCCCAAGCGCAGGATATGTTGCCGTTGTTGGCGTGTAAGTGTGTATGTGTATATAAATATATAGGCATGAATATATATGTGTATGTGTGTATGTATATACAGACACACACATACGCATATATATTCATGCTTATATATCTATATTCACATTTATATACACGTATGCATATATACAAACATACATATATATATATATATATATATATATATATATATATATATATATATATATATACATATATATATATATATATATATATATATATATATATATATATATATATATATATATATATATATATATATATATATATACATATAAGCTAATAGCTAATACATATGTATATAAGTGCATATATATTTGTACGTGTGTGTGCGCACGTGTGCGGTGTGTTGGAATTTGCAAACGTGAGTAAAGAAGCATTCGATACGTAAGTAGTGTTGATAAATTTATTCGATCGAAGCTAAGGCCTTTCCCCCGTTGTTACTCGGAGTTTCGTATGTGTGTGTGTGTGTGTGTGTGTGTGTGTATACACATGCATCGATATATAATCATTTGTTTGATATGCATATATGCCTGTTTGTATATCAAACAGACAGGCATAAATCACAAGATATATGAGGTAAGTGTGGAATGAGGTCTAGACAGAGGGAAGAAAAGTGGAGAAGGAGAGACAGAGAGAGAAAAAACAAACAGAAGAAAAATTGAGTGAAAGAGAGAGAGGGGGGGGAGATAGACATATTTATCTATTCTACCTACATACATACAGACAGACAGACAGACAGATAGATAGATAGATAGATAGGTAGGTAGGTAGATAGATAGATAGATATAGAGAGAGGGAGATCGTAAGTAGTCTAGAGGAGAAAGGAAATACAAACCGAGAGAGATAGACAGGCAGAGTGCTAGAGAGAAAGAGAGAGAATTAGAGAAAGGCTGAAAGAAGAAAGAAAGAGTGAGAGAAGGAGAGAAAGTCGGGTATATAGCTAGTTCTAGTGACAAAGATCTCGATGCTCAGACAGAAGTAGTTGTGTGCAGACAAGCAGGCGTATAGGATGAGTGCTAAAGATATTCTGCTATGCACACGTAACTTTTGCTACGCGTGTCACGTTTCAGTGGTTTCCTTTATATAAACTAAGACCGGAAATGCCCATTTGTTGGATTTGTGGTTATTGTTGTACTAGTTGTTGTAGAAGTTGTTGTTGTGGTTTTTGTAACCCTTAATCACCAAGATATGCTTTCCAGTTCTTGCCAGCAGTGTCCCACTTATGTTGTAGCTTTCGTTCGTTAATATATATTAATCGAAGTCGGATAAAATTTTATCTAATGTTTCATATTTTCCTATTTTAAAGATTCTACAAAAATATAATCCGTCGGAGAGGAGATGCATTGCAGTTATTGGCTGCTATTTCTAGCTGGTCTGTCGATCACATTTGTGCTTTCTCGTTTTTGTCGCTGTTAACGACGACGACGACGATGATGATGATGGTGGTTGTGGTGGTGACGGCGACACTGACGATGGAACTGGAAACGGAGGTGCGGGAGAAGGAGGAGGAGGAGGAGATGTCAAGAAAAGATGCTGAATGCGTTATTGTTATGAAGTAAGAGGTCAGTAAATGTTAGAAGATGACTATAAGTGTGGCAGTCTGCCATGACATCTGTCCATCCATCTATATCTATCTATCGATCTATCTATCTATTTATCTATCCATCTGTCTGTCTACCGATATCTATCTATCTATCTATCTATCTATCTATCTATCTATCTATCTATCTATCTATCTGTCTGTCTATCTATCTATCAGTCTGTCTTTTTGTCTATCTGTCTGTTTGTCTGTCTGTCTGTCTATCTATCTGTATCTATCTATTTATTTATCGATCGATCGATCTATCTATCTATCCATCTATCTATATCTATATTCATATCTATATACATACATACATACATACATACATACATATACATATATATATATATATATATATATATATATATATACATATATGTGTGTGTATATATATATATATGTGTGTGTGTGGGTGCGTGTGTATATATATTATACATATATATATATATATATATATATATATATATATATATATATGTATGTGTGTGTGTGTGTGTGTGTGTGTGTGTGCGGCGATGCTGGGAGGTAAGTATATGTATATGTATATACGTTCGAAAATATAAAAAAAGTATATTCGGTTTAGACCAAAAATATAAAGCCTTCGGAGGATAGAATGATAGGATGTTTCCAATGTAGCACTCAACTCGAGCTTTAAGCTATCTGCAATGTGGCATTCTAGACTGAAATCAAAATTCATCAGATGTAGAAAATCCAGGTTCTACAACGGCAAAAGCGCTGTGTCGGATTAGCGAAAAAGTTAAACACTTATAATCCAATTAGGAAAGCAATGAAAGACTTTAACACATCGTCAAGAATCACTTACAATTGTTTCTGTAGCAACCCGGCTTTCAATGTCAGTTCATGCAAAAGATCTCCCAATTCTTTCGCACACATATTTATATACATATACGAACCATACAAATCCACCGGCACACATGCATGTATATATTAGACTAAAAGCCCTTAAGAAACTGCACCAGTATTATAGTAAGTTTGCAAATGCAACGGTTGCTAATGGATGCAATAGAAACACGTGTAGGTCTATTTGAGGCTGTATATATATGTAGAAAGGAATTAAAAGTAATGCTAATACTACTTCGTAATAACCCTCATTGTTAGTGTTATTATATACATATATATATATGTTTATAAAGCCTTGGGAACAGGTTCGAAATCTGATGTCATATATCTTGACTTCAGTAAAGCGTTCGACAGGATTGACTCTAAATGTCATACTCTCAAAATTGGCAAATGTTGGAATCCGTGGAAAACTTCTGGCGAATAGAATACAACATGTTGTGGTCGATGGAGTCCACTCAAGCCCAGCAAAAGTAGTGTAACCGTGTTGAGATGCCACATGTTTTTCGATTTCACTGAACACATCTTAATATTTTCTGAGGCTGTCAGATGCTTTTGCCGAGACGTTATGATCATAAAGAATACTCGTGTTGATCAATAGACAGTCATTATTTCTTCTGGTCTTTTATAGCAATATCTTGTTTATTAGGTTTGATGATTCCGTTTGTATGTACAAAGAATCGTGACATTTTCCCCTTCAGTTGCAGCCTGTCAACAATTTTAATTTATAATCCCGACATATCAACGAGTGTAGATATTGGCCAACTCTGTCGGGTCTTGATATATATACACCACTGGTGCTAAAACTTTACATCAGAGATTAGGTGGTCCACTGTTTCAATCTCATCATTACAGAATCGGCACTTTGGATCTACTCCATCTTTTTATCATATTGGCTTGGTAGTTTTAATCTTGAGCAGCTAAGATGAAGCCTTCACTCTCTGCCATTAGCTCTGATCTCTGTAGCCACTGATCAGTTTGCTTCTGGTCAACACCAGCTTGTGTGCTACGGGCCACATATTTGCCGTGAAGAGGTTTCTTCTCCCACTTAGCCGATTTTTCATGCACTTTTTCATTGCATGGAAAGTGTTTTACGTGGAAATTGTTCGTTACCTAGTAGTGCTGTTTTCTGTATGTTACATACATTCGTAAGTTCTGCTGCTTTTGGTTATGTATTCGTCTGAATACACCTCCTATTATAGGAATTTTTGCTGTTTTGGGGATCCACATTCCACTTATCTACATTTCCAGATCTTTGTATTTTGAGAGTTTCTCCTTTTCTTTTTCAGAAGAATTGACATCTGTTGGGATCGATATAGCGATTAATAGGCATGTTTATTGGTGGTCTCTGACAACTATATCCGGTCTATTAATCTTTATTTCTCTGTCGGTATATCCCAGAGTGTTGTTGCTTTGTCTATTATTATTATTATTATTATTGTTTGAGGGAGTAGCACATGTCATGAAAGTGACACTGAGGTACAAATGTATGAAGCCCAATATACCCCTCATGGCTGCCCGTGTGATAAGGGTACGCCAGACACATGCATCACAACCATCACGAAACTTAACAACGACACGTAAAATTAACACTAATATTAAACCTTACACTAAGTCCAGCACTACATTTAAAAATAAACCTAATTCTAACACTTAGTCGAAATCATTAACCCCAACGTAATCCTATGCCAAATGCTGCTTCCTACGCGATCTGGATTAACATTCTGAGAAGCGCATCTCATGAACAGAAATCAGGAAAAATCTTTAATGTAGGAAATCATATCATGTACGAAATTTGTTTCATATTATTAAATGTAACGGATAAAAAGCAGACTACATAGGACAAACGAGGGTAAACATAGAATGACTCATCATCATCAACAATATCGAGACCCCGATAGCAGACAAACAATTGTGAACATTTGCACATATGAGGGATAAGTCAATACCCAGGCAGCAAGTCTTCTTGTCATAACATGTTTTGAGAAAAACCACAAACCAAACTTAGATGAATAAAAAAATATTTAGTTCTTTGAAATATACACACACACACACACACACACATACACACACACACACACACACACACACACACACACACACACACACACACACACACACACACACACACACACACACACACACACACATATATATATATATAGCTTCATGTGACAGATTTGGTCAACCTATCATTTTGTAACAACTTTACGACGCTTAGTCGCTAATGGAGTTTTCAAAACTCTAAAAACCTTCAAACGGAATTAATCGTTCTGAGTCGCCAAACTACAATTCTCACTCGTGTGTTTTTCCCACATGCTCTCTATAGAAAGTGAGTTCCCAGCAACATCTGCTTCTGAAAATATGTGCATATAGAATCATGTATATGTATAAATAATGTATATCTATATATATGTGTGGATGTAATATATACATACTTTCATATATATATATATATATATATATATATATATATATATATATATATATATATATATAAGCAATGTTAATTCTCTAAATGAAGTATTAACAGTAACTGCACGATAAAGTGTAGTATATTGCCACTTAAGTGTGGCTGACCCCTAGGGGTGGATGTTGTCCTCCTGGGGCTAAAAGCAACAGTAACATCCACCCCTAGGGGTCAGCCACACTTAAGTGGCAATATACTACACTTTATATATATATATATATATATATATATATATATATATATATATATACATACATATATGTGTATATATATGTGTATATTATATATATAATATTCATACGTACACATACACACACATGTACACACCTACAGACACACCCACACACAGACACACACAGACACACACATACACACACACACACACACACACACACATATATATATATATATATATATATATATATATATATATATATATACATATATGTATTTATCTGAGTGTATGTAGGTGTTGTGTGTTGGAACTCGATTATGCAAATATCTATCAAATATCTATTGTCATATACAGCTAGATATTTGCATCGTCTCGTATATATGTGTGTGTGTGTGTGTGTGTGTGTGTGTGTGTGTACGTGTGTGCGTGTGTGCATGATTATATATATATACATTTGCACGTGGTATTATGTATGCATTACTTTAAACGCCTCTTATTTTGTACTTATCTGCCTTGTAACTAAAGCCAAAAGCCAAAATAAATAAAATATGATAAAGCACTAACAGCAGCAGCAGCAGTAGCAGCAGCAGCAGTAGCAGCAGCAGCATCGAGTGTTGTTACTGTCGTTATTGTGACATATAACAATTACATCAGCTCAGCTTTGATCGTGTAAACTTACGATTAAACGTGTTGCAACTCTGACCACCTAATCTTCCTTTACTTTTTCATATATATATATATATATATATATATATATATATATATGTATATATGTATGTATATGTATGTATATGTATGTGTGTGTGTTTGTGTGTGTGTGTGCGTGTGTGTGTGTGTGTGTGTGAGGGATTACATCATCAAATCTAGCCTTGCTTATTTATGCCAGTGTGAGTGAGATTCGGGTAATATTTACAGCAGGTCGAGCGACCGCTTACAGGCTTCTCGTAGCAAGTGTCAAAGCACTTGATACTACTACTACTACTACTACTACTACTACTACTACTACTACTACTACTGCTGATACTGCTGCTGCTGCTGCTACTACTACTACTACTACTATTACTACTACTTTTTATTATTATTATTATTATTATTATTATTATTATTATTATTATTAGTAGTAGTAGTAGTAGTAGTAGTAGTATTAGTAGTAGCTGTTGTTGTTGTAGAAGTAGTAGTAGGTGGTGGTGGTGGTGGTCCTGGTGGTGGTTGTGGTGGTCCTGGTGGTATAGTGGTAGTGCAATATTTGTTGTTTGTAACTATAATCAATTCTTGATGTTGTTGTTGTTGTTGTTCATGTTGACTACAGCGGCGGCGGTGATCATGTTCGTGATGGTAGACGGTGGCTGGTCGTCGCCGTAACATTGGTATTGATAGTGTATTTAGTGTAGAAGTACCAAGTGTACCATTTGTACTAATTCACTAATTACTTGTAATTGTCTCTGACTGTGTCGCATGAGTGATGCACTTTGTAGTAGTAGTAGTAGTAGGAGGAGGAGGAGGAAGTGGTGGTTGTGGAAGAGAATGAGGGATAGCTGATAGAATCGTTAGTGCATCGGGGGGAAAATGCCGTTAAATTTTTGTTGTGTCTCTTTCCATTTTGAGTTCAAATCTCGGTGAGTCCACCATTCCTTTCCATCGCTCGGTGTCTATAAAACTAAATACTAGTTAAATACTGGTGTCCACTATTCCACCCCTACCCACAAAATCGATGGCCTTATTACTAATGATCTTTCAGAATCGTTAGAGCAACGGAAGAAGTATTTTGCTGTATTCGTTTCGAATTTCTTACATTTCTACCCAAATCCCATTGAGATTAGGTTTGCTTTTTGCCATTTCGTAGTCGATAAAATAAGCCACTAGTATTGAAATTGATAATATCTCCCTTAAAAGTTGTTGGCTTTGTGTCTGAATTAAATAGATTGTAATGGCCCCTTGCGAAGGCTCAAGGCTCATTAGTCAGAGCGTCGAGCTTACGATCTTGAGGTCGTGAGTCCGATTCCCGGAGCTGCGTGTTGTGTTCTTGAGCAAGACACTTTATTTCACGTTGCTCAAGTTAACTCAGCTGTAGAAATGAGTTGTGACATCACTGGTGCCAAGCTGTATCGGCCTTTACCTTTCCTTTGGATAACACCAGTTGTGTGGAGAGGCGAGGCTGTTATGCATGGGCGACTGCTGGCTTTCCATAAACAACCTTGCTCGGACTTGTGCCTCGGAAGGTAACTTTCTAGGTGCAATCCCATTGTCATTCATGACCGAAGGGGGTCTCCTCATAATGTCCCCTTTTTTTGATTCCCCTGTGGCAAAGAAAAGAATCCATTAATATTATTATTGTTCGCACTCATGCAGTTTCCAATCATTGCTGACCTGTGAAGTTACGTCGATCACCTATTATCGCGTGAAGGAAGGATCACTCAACCACCCACCTTTAACAAGGCAGGTCAAACAGTGTTCCTCTGTCTTGTGGTGATGGCAAAAGAGGGTGTATGGTATACGAGGCTGAAAGGATTCAACAGAGAGACCTTGCTCTTCGGTCAAGCACTCAGTAACTATTTTTAAAATTCGGAAAGGAAAAATGAGGTTGAAAAATCAGATTGGAAATATGGATGTATACTTCAGTATAAAGTATTGAGAAATGTTTCAGAGTAATTTTTAATTGTTTGTGTTTATAAGATGACACAAAAGCAAGCATTGATATATATAGATTTGTGCTTTAGAAATTCGTTTTACGACCACGTGACAGCAGCCATTCGGCATTGGCCCACAAGTCCGAAATGGTTGGACACTGCACGAGTGCGTGCAGAACGGTTTCGTCGCTCTGACCGCATCTCGGGCAAGTCGGCCCGGTATGTCTCGAAACGTGCCTGTAGTGCTTATCCCGAACGGGCAGTGCTTCCCGATAGCACTGCCGGGCCTGGGATCTCTAGTGGTTTTCAATAGGTCCCGGCCCGAAGGTTATTCTGAACAGGCGGGTCAGGTGTTCCTCGTCGACGCCCAGATTCTCCCCGAGGACGTCGTCGCACCTCCCCTCCACTAATCCTATATAGAACGCCTTTGAGGAATTGAATTCGCACAAGTTTGGTCCCGGACGGCAGAATTGCTTGAGAGCAAGGCGGCACTCACGGTGCCATTCGCGCAGTCTCGGTGTCTGTTTGATCCACGACTGCAGTTCAACCAAAGAGACGAGCTGCGGGAAAGCGCGCCGCACAAACGGTGACCACACCTGTTCACCATCGTGTATGAAGCGCCAGACATGTCGCAGTCTCAGCGCACGTCTGCATATCATCAACAACAGCATGCCTAGTCCTCCATCTAGCGGGTGTTGACAGCAAATGGATCGCCTAACCATCGGAACGTTTCCCTGCCACAAAGAGCGGAAGAGCATGAGTTCTAGTTTAGTGGTGGTAGGGTCGGGACAAGGCACGACAGTCAGACGGTAATCGACTATGGATGCGCTATACGCGTTCGCCACCTCCGCACGACCTTTTAGGGATAGCTTTCTCTCGGTCCATGGCTGGGTGAGAGTGGCCACCCTACTTGTTATCTCGTCCCAGTTCTTCTCCATTTGGAAGTCCGGACCGATCCAGATAAGTAGACAGATAGATAGATAGAGAGATAGATAGATAGATAGATACATACATACACACACACACACACACACACACACATATATATATATATATATATATATATATATACGTTTGTATCTATGTATGCATACATACATACATGTATATGCGTTTGTGCATATAATTGTAGTCGTGTGCATCTGTGTGCATCTACGCATACATACATACGTACATACATACATACATACATACATACATACATATACGTGCATGTGCCGCATACATGTCTGCGTGTCTTCATATGTACATATTTATTTATACATGTTTCATTTGATTTCTCTTTCAATGATTATATGATAAGATGAAACGCAGATAAACGTATCGAAAGCGAGTAATTTGTCACACTCTCGACACCTTTGTAGTCTGTGTTTAATCATTGGAACCTATCTCTAGTATTCTTTTTGTGTTACTTTCTCCTTTGTGTTCGTTTTCAACTTTGGTATCATATGAATCGATCGAGTTTCATAGATTAAACAAGGGAATTCCGTTATTCTTTGGAAGCATTTGGCGTTTAAACCTGGTAATTACGAATAGTATTCTTAAGTAATAATTCTGCGTATATGGCTATTACAGCGATGTTTTCTGTGTGGTATTCCTGTGATATTGTTTCAGTACTCATTTGGAGTAGCAGCTTATTCAGTGTTAGGGACTCTCTTAAAGGCATTTTATTGGGTCATTCACCAAAGCGCGGCACAATGGGCGAGTGTCATCTACTATAGCTGTGCAGGAAATTTGATTGACGGAATTTATGTGGAAACATGCTTTGTATATACGCATGTATGTATGTATGTATGTATGTATGTATGTATGTGTGTATGTGTGTCTGTATGTATATGCATATGCGTGTCTGTATACGGCGAGATTTTGGTTTAAGTATCTCATATACTCCGGAATAGCACTTTTATTTTTTGAATTTTTGCAGGAAATCTTTGTGAATTTGTGTCCTACCCCCGAGAATTCATACAATTATACAATTTAAAAATAAACATACTAATCACCTCACACACACACATACAATCACACACACACACACACACACACACACACACACACACACACACACACACAGATTCTAAAAGTTCTGATCATATTCGATTTTTTTAAAAATCACAGTATAAATACGGACAGTGCGAATTTTTTGCTTAAATACCACCTATGGACTACACTTGAGTGCATCATCATTCCAGTAAATGTGCTTATAGAGAGAAAAATATTGAAAAACATTAATACGTGGCAGTGACAAAGAAACGAGAAAGATATCAGGTGGTCGTGAGATGTGCTAAAATCAACAGCTAATTTCCGAAGACATCAAAGGAAATCACAACTAGAATTGTTTACGTTATACAAATTAACCACTCTTGCTATTAAATATACTTTCGGACTGGATAATTTCCACCATATCACAATGGTCAACTTCCATTTATATTCCCATACAACATGGAGGCCTACATGACGTGCCTGAAGGAGAAGTGCTGTCCTGGGTCAAGAGGGTAGCTTGAAGACCCTATGTCTGGCAAGAGGACTTTGCACCAAGACACTTAAGCAGAAGAACTCAGTCTCAGCTCTCAGGCAATTTGTTTGACCACATCACGCGTAACATCTGACCACCTAACTCCGAAGACTGCAACCTGCTTGATTATGTGTGGGGCGCAGTTGAGCGAGAGACCAACAAAAGTCCTTGTAACACCAAAGATGAACTGAAGGCAAGGATTATGGCAGCATTGACCAACTTAAATAGAGGAGATCCGGAAGGAGACCGTCCAGAAGAGTTGCAAGAGATTCCGAAGACGTCAGGATGCCATGGTTGAAGTTAATAGCGATTTTATTGAATAAATTTACTCTTTAGTATTTCAAGATATTTTTATGTAACTTTGGTAATATATCTGTTAAAATGAGATGTAAATGTTATTTTTATTTTTGCGTAATTTAGACGACAATATATTCGCCGCATCATGAATATATATATATATATATATATATATATATATATATATATATATATATATATATATATAATATGCATACATATATATATGTATATATAAATCAGTAAATGGTGAGGTTGTGTTATCTTTTCCTTTCCTATATATATATACACATTCATGGTGTTTTTCTCCATTTAACATCATGAAATCATTAAATTATCAAAGCTATAACGATTAGGACCTCCAAACGTGACAATCTCGTCAGTTCATGCATTATTTATCACCAACTATTTTGTCTAATGCTCTTCATTTGGCAGCTCTTTCTTGCAGATGAGTTGACCGAGTAGAACAGCTCTTACATCGGCTCACATTTGTCTCTTGCAGAATAGTTTAGTGCAACAATATATATATATATATATATATATATATATATATATATATATATATATATATATATATATGCATTGGACCAAACACGTTACAATGAAGTAGAGAAATTTGAAAAGACAACACGAAACCGGTTATTTCTCAAAATACAATGTTTATATACCAAAAAGATCTTCTAACATTTTTCTAACATTTTTCTAACATTTTTCTGACATAATTTAAATATATACTTTAACCATGTAACACAAGCCTTCTGTAGTTTTTTCACTCTTATTATCTTATATATATATATATATATATATATATATATATATATATATATATATATATATATATATATATATATATATATATTTGTTTATCTATCTATCTATCTATCTATCTATCTATCTATCTATCTATCTATCTATCCATCTACATGTCTATTTATACGTGTATTTACAAACTCAATTTAGCATTAAACAATTTATCATCGTTAAATTGCAGCATCACTCAAAACAATTTTGTGGAGAACATATTCATTTTGAAAAGGAACCGGTTGCCATGAATATGCACATGCATGTTTATGCATCTATATACGTCAGCTTAAATTCATATCGAGTGCATCAGAATAGATGGAATTTAGGTAAGCGAAGCCCTCTAACTGTGTTACATTACTTGGATCATGGAAAATGCATTTCGAAGGCCTATTAGTCAAGAGAAATAGCTCCAGATTTTCAAACAAAATGTGTCCAGCTATTGTTTGTATATACATGTGCAACCGATAACATTTAAGCGCTCGCTTTGACGTAAAATCTCCGATAGAGGTTCGTTTTTCATGATCTCCCTCTCTCTCTCTCTCTATATATATATATATATATATCAAGTAAATATCACAATTACGTCAGTGGATGGCAATAAAGATAGTGCATGGTGATGTGCTGAGAGAAAAACTCTTCTAAATACACCAGAAATATTAGGCACTTATTTGGCCGTTTGCCAGAATATAGAAATCAATATTATTTATGGTATTTTCCAGCAATATAGGTAACAATAGCACACGAACGTAAACACACGTACGTACACGCGAGCGCACAGACAACAACAGACAGGTACACACGTA
>NC_142938.1:76116392-76118892 GCF_046866305.1 Octopus bimaculoides | reverse complement strand
CCATCAAGTCCGGCAATTGAACAAATTTACGATCGCCAGACACCCTCGCGCACGCACACAAACACACAGAGGAACACACGCACACACACACACACACACGCATTCTTTTATTGTTTCATTTGTTTCAGTCATTTCGCTGCGGCCATGATGGAGCACCGTCTTTAGTCGAACAAAGAGACCCCAGGACATATTCTCTGTAAGCGTAGTACTTATTCTATCAGGCTCTCTTGCCTAACCGCTAGATTGCGAGCACGTATACACACCAATGTCGGTTGTCAAGCGATGGTAGTGGAACGAGCACAGAGCTCAGTACACAACTGGTACTTAATTTATCGACACTGGAAGAATGAAAGGCAAAGTCGACCCCGACGGAATTTGAACTCAGAACGTAAAGACAGACGAAGTACCGCTAAGCATTTCGCGCGGTGTGCTAACGATTCTGCCAGTTCGCCGCATTCACGTAGTCGTTAAATTGAGATAAGAATAAAATATTGAAAAGGCAAGAAAAAAAAAAGAGAAAGCGAAAGAAGAACGAAACAAAATGAAAACGAAAAAGTTATGTGGAGGTCAAAGGAGTGTAACCAAAGGTAATAATAAAGACGTCGAACGAAATTTAAAACAAAAAACAAAAGCTGCTAAGAGATTGAACTAACAGAATTAAAACTGTGCTTGAGAGTAACTTGAGGCCACGTAATATAATAGACTAAAATAATAATCTCTATAAATGAAAATGGCTGAGAACTAGAAACCACATCTTATATATATACACACATATATATATATATTCACACACACACATATATATGTATGTATGTAGTATGTATGTACGCATGTATGTATGTACGTATCTTTATTATGTACATTTTTTTTAAATGGCGACATCAAAAGAATAACGTGGGAAAAAACTTTTATACTACAGCTTTTTAACTATGTTTTATTTTTATTTTTCATTTTCATTTTTCATATAACATACCTGTTTGTTTTTTTTATGCACATAAAAATATGTATATTGTTTCCTGTTTTACGAGTTTTATTATAATATGTTCATCTGTTTTATATTTAGTATGCATTTAATTCACATTCTTCACTTTATGTGTGGTTTGCCTATTTTTAATAGGTTTTAGTGTCTGGTGGATTTATTGCGTTAAATTTGTGTCTGCATCGTATTTGAAATATGGCTGCATCGCTTGGTCTTTTAGTTTATTTCTATAATCGTTGTTTATCATTGTCTGTAATACTCTCTAAATTCTTTAATATACTGTTGCTTTTTCTCTTCTAAGTAGAGATTTCACTCCTGACATATTGTATGAGTGAAGGCATTCATTCTTTCTGTATAAGTAAAGGCATTTATTACATGTACTATGGTCACAATAAGTAAATATTCGACAAGAACGAGAGAAAATAAAAAAAAGATAACAGAAAGATTTTTATTTCCGAGTGATCAATAATTTTATCAATATTGTTTAGACCTAAAAACGTTCCGAAAGTTAAAACGCTATTGTTTTTCACTAAAATAGCCTGTCATTATAAGTAAAATATATATTAGGTCCGTCTAGACATGTAAACGGGCGGAATATATGTAATTTTTTAAATGAAGCTTCTGATAAAAAATGAAGTTTATTTAGAATATTCTGGATAGTAGAAAATTTTACTGTAAAAAACATTATTCTATAACTATGCTTTAACTGTAATAACTTGCAACAAATCACTAAAATTAAGAACTTCGTTATTAATGAAAATCGGCCAGAATTTAAACCCGTGTACAAGCTTTTAAAAAATCAACGTTGTCTAGAGGATTAAATGTAAAAGTGAAAGTTTTAAACTTTACGATACCATCTTCTCTATTAGCCGTAAAAGTCTAGCACTATTTCCCTGGTTCACAGTGCACTTACAACATTGAAACAACATAAAACAAAACTAGATAGGAAATAGGAAAACATTAATAGGCAACATATCTATCCTACACAGAATTCTATTCAGAAAAGACTAAAAGCAATTAATGATGAAGGTAATAATAATATCAGGAGGACAAAATATTACATTAAATACACAGACATCATATACTAATTACAGAAAAATAAAAACGTATCTGAGTGATAAATAAAACACCAAGAGTAACCATTTGAAATTCCGGTGGTAATGTCAACATCAACACTAATCCCAATGCTACTGGTGACTATAAAGTAGCAGCAATATTCGCCAACAACAAACATTTGATCTGAAGATTTGTGCGTCATGGTCTAGTTAATTTGATGCTGACTTTGGGAAATCATTGTGCAAATAAGTACAATAATGTTATACGAAAATATGGAGGCAAAAAATAGTAGATTACTGTCGTGTTTTTTTAAGAGCTGATTAAAAGGCTAGCTATTCCCATGTATACACACAGTCACACATATGTATATGTGATCGCGTCATATATGCTTGCTTTTTTAAACCTGTCTTTCTTTCTCTCGTACTCCACTCTCTCATATATTTCTGTGTGTTTGTGCATATATAT
>NC_142938.1:76103892-76111392 GCF_046866305.1 Octopus bimaculoides | reverse complement strand
CACCGTCTTTCCTCCCCCTCCTCCTCCTCCTCCTCATCATCATCATCACCATCCTTCTTCTTCTTCTTCTTCTTCTTCTTCTTCTTCTTCTTCTTCTTCTTCTTCTTCTTCTACTTCTTCTTCTTCTTCTTCTTTGTCTATGATTCTTCCTCTTCTTCTTCTTCTTCTTCTTCTTCTTCTTCTTCTTCTCCTTCTTTGTCTATGATTCTTCTTCTTCTCCTTCTTCTTTGTCTATGATTCTTCTTCTTCTTCTTCTTCTTCTTCTTCTTCTTCTTCTTCTTCTTCTTCTTCTTTTCCTTCTTTGTCTATGATTCTTCTTCTTCTCCTTCTTCTTTGTCTATGATTCTTCCTCTTCTTCTTCTTCTTCTTCTTCTTCTTCTTCTTCTTCTTCTTCTTCTTCTTCTGCTCCTTCTTTGTCTATGATTCTTCTTCTTCTCCTTCTTTGTCTATGATTCTTCTTCTTCTCCTTCTTCTTTGTCTATGATTCTTCTTCTTCTTCTTCTTCTTCTTCTTCTTCTTCTTCTTCTTCTTCTTCTTCTGCTTCCTCTTCTTCCACTTCGACTGCTGTTCTCCCCGCTCTCTTTCTTTATTAAGAAGACGATGATGATGATGATGATGATGATGATGATGATGATGATGATGATGATGATGATGATGATGATGATTAAGATGCCGTTGCTCATAATCTTGATAATCATCCATGTTGTCATCGTACTAATAATCATCATCGGTTGTAGCGCCATTAAACCTACGGCCACCACCTTCAGCAACATCATCATAGCTATCATCCTCGCCGTTATCATCATCATCATCATCATCATCATCATCATTGTCGTCGTTGTGGCCATTGCAAAATAATAAATTTATTATATAAATTACGTTAACACGAATATAGTTCCTCGTTGAAAGCACTGCTTAGCCTATGATTTATTAATAACGTTATCTTTAATCATCATCATCATCACTATCATTGTCAATATTGTTATCATCGCCGTCGACGTCGTCGTTGCTGTCATCATCATCATCATAATCATCATCATCATCATCTTCATCATCATCATCTTCATCATCATCATCCACATCAACATCATCATCATCATCTTCTTCTTCTTGAACGACTCCATGCTGTATACTACGGATGATAAACAAGTAGAAACACTGCTACAGAGAGTGCACATATTTATGAGAGTGATTAATACGATTAGCGCAATTCACCTAGTAATTAAGAGCACTAAAACCATTCTAGGAATAGAAAAAGTGATAAAATAATTTAGACTACACAGGCGTGCCAATTTTATAGGAATCAATGAACTTTATATAGTACAACAGACAACTATGAAAGAAAATATTATCGTCGCATTAGCTTAATACTTAAAACAATTGCAACCTTTTAGTCGGAGAAGTTTAGTGTGACTATAATCTGGAGTGAAAGAATTATCCGTAATAGCTTGTGCGAAGGGTTGGCTTCGGCATGAGTGATAATAGGGGAAAGACAGACGGATCAAGGATTTCTGAATAGTAGAAGTACTGGACCAATAATCACCGAGGAACAGAGATCGTTTTACTACTGATAGAAATGAGATACGGAGGTGTCAGAGACTGAAGGGTGTCCGTTCGAGAACGATTTCTACTAGGTCGAACTGCAAATCTCCTGATCTCTACGTGAGTCGCAACGAAACTGCCTGGAACAGTTGATTATAGATAACTAAAATCAACTTAATGGATCATAGTAATCAACCTAAGTTGAGTTTTTTGGTGTATCAGCAACTGTTAGAGGCTAGAATATTTTCTGATCTTGAGAAGAAAAGTTAGTCATTAGGATGTGAGCCTAGCTATGCTAAGGGTTTGTTTTCGCTAAAAAAAGATCCTCGTTGATACTGAGACCCATCATTTGAAGCACGTTTGAGTGCCACTCATGTCTAATGGGAGTGCAGCGTGGCAGTGTTTTCTTGATAGATCAGTGCTTGAGCATTTTGCTGTTAAGTGAAGCAATAGTGAAAATGTCCTGCTGATGGGTTGTCTTAAAATATGTGTTTACGACAAATGATGCATGGTTGGGAAAGGTAAGAGGGAAAAAAATGATCGTAACGTCTACATAAGGGTGGTCATTGTTGGATATGGCGGCAAGTACGTCACTGGTGCACAAAAGGAAGTGAGTTAAGGTAAAAACACAGTCTGGAAGATATCGCAGTTGATTGAGAGTAGCTCAAGATGTGATCGGTCAACAGATGCTGCGATGATGTGATAATATAGAAAGATACTAATAAAAAAGACGGATATATCCCGTAGCGATAAACATTTGCATAGCAGGCACGATCGAAGGATTTGCTAATGTATAGGCCAACATCAAAGAATCTGTGACTGAATTTCTCTGAAGTGAATGCCCACTGGCGAGTGGCATAAGAGATTAGATATCCAGTATATTTGGTTCTGCATCAGTCGTGCAAGTGATTACCGAGGAAGAACACACGGTCTCCATTACCATAAAGATGTCAAAAGTGAGAACAATGGGACAATAATTGGCTGGATCAGAGGAGTTATGTTTCACTGGAATGAGGCACACTGAGACGGATTTGCAAATTTCAGAGTAAATCTCCAGAAAGAATGAGAAATCAAAGGGCTTGGGGATCATAGAGGGTTCTTGGGTGCAAACACCGAGTGTAATTGAGAAGAAATTTGTTAGCTAATGGCTTTGTTTCTTCGAAACAACTAGAGATATTTTTGTATTTGGTGTGTGCGCGGAGTGGTGAATCAGATGGAAAGAAGAGGGTATGTTTGGTGGAGACTGGTCGAGTGTATGTAATGCAAAGTAGCATCGAAAATGAGCAGCAAAGACTTTCTCTGTTGCAGTGTTGTTTATAGAACCATTATTGATTAGAAAAGAAAAAGATAACTGAGTAAAACTGGTGGACCAAAACTATCGGCTGCCGACTGGGAGGTGGAACGTTTGAGGACTTTATAATTCACGAAAGAACTTTTTCGTCACTAGACAGTAGTTTTTCCAGAGTAAAACTGCTTTAGAAAATGGACGAGACTTTCCCGGTATTTTCAGCTTCATTTTCCTTTTACTGGAATAGCATCAGCGCAGCTGTCAGTAACTTATCCGAGAGGAAGCGTTAATATTTTTGTTGTGTGTAGGATATGAAGAGATATGCCTAAGAAGAGAACTTTCAATAATATCACGAAATACAATTTACAAAACCAAAGCAAAACGCTACACATATCCAACATGCGGAGCCTTACTCGGTTGTATACAATAATAAGACTACTAAAAAACAAAAAGAATTATCATTGTTGTTATTTTCGCTATTTCTTTGGATTTTTTTCAATACATACCACCCCCATCTCCATTTCACTATTCGTGTATGTAGAAAAGAAAAGGCTTAAAAATGTACAAATTCCTCATTCATCCCAATCAAATTTTCTTAGAAACCAATATAAATTATTACCATCTCATCGTTGTTTTCAGTCGTTTTTCACTGTTATACGGATTCGTAACCAACTCCTTTGTTGTACTAGTATAATCATCTTCTACTACTTCCCTAAATATGTTTGAATATTCACGACAATATCAACGAATCTTTAGGGATTCTCCCAAGTTGTCTTTCTTTTTTTTGGTAATTTCTTTCGTTTTAATTTTGTTTTTTCTTTTTCATCTGTTTCTCAGAATTCAATTGCAACAATGAAACATTTCATTTATCCCTCCTGTATTTTTTCCTGACTAATCAACTCTTTCTAGTTATTAGCTTTCTGTTTTTTTAGAGTTTTTACTCTACGGCGTAGAAACTACATCTTCACTGAGGTGTTTGTATAAAATAACACTTCAACTGATGTACGCTGAATACGATTTATTGATGAGAGTAACATGTCGGTTGCATTCTGTTTCTGTCTGTACATGTACCCATGTCAGCAAAAATCAAAACAGAAAAAAATTGTTCTTATTTCCCATTGCGATTTCGTACACTGTTCCTGTTTTTCTATATTAGAAATGTTCGGCGTACTTATCCAAATATGAAGATCTGAAAATAAAGATAACCGTAATGTCTCGACTGAAAACAGAAGCAGCCAGTATAATATAACGTGCCTTGAGAAAAATAGAACTATCCATAACGTAAGTCCCAGAATTTAAAAATACCTGCAACATAACGAAAATGGCACAACACGCTTCATTGATAGAATTCTTTAAAAAGATGAAAATCAAAACAAGAGGAGAATCAAGACAAAACACCTTACCTCTACGTAATGCAAAGTGACGCTATGCAACAAAAATATGACTACTAAAAACAAAAAGACACGAAAATAAATGCTGTTGCTATACAATTTCCTTAGATTTT
The DNA here is from genome assembly GCF_046866305.1 of Octopus bimaculoides. Classification (NCBI taxonomy): domain Eukaryota; kingdom Metazoa; phylum Mollusca; class Cephalopoda; order Octopoda; family Octopodidae; genus Octopus; species Octopus bimaculoides. The sequence continues at coordinate 76,107,058 of NC_142938.1, read as the reverse complement.
CAGTACATATAGATTTAGAAGAATGATTTAATATTCACAGATTCTGCATTTCTCCTGATCAAATTTCCTTATGAGCCAATATATGTCATTTCTACTTTAATATGCACCACTATTAAGGCGGCGAACTGGCAGAAACGTTAGCAAGACGGGCGAAATGCTTCGTGCTATTTCGTCTGTCTTTACGTTTTGAGTTCAAATTCCGCCAAGGTCGATTTTGTTTTTCATCATTTCAGGGTCGATAAAGTAAGTATCAGTTGCGTACTGGGTCGATCTAATCGACTGGTCCCCTCCCACCAAATTTCAGGCCTTGTTCCTAAAGTAGAACAGAATACATAACAGTATTAAGATGGCGAGCAAGCAGAATGGTTAGCACGCCGGACGAAATACTTAGCAGCATCTTGTCTGCTTTTGCGTTCTGAGTTCAAATTCCACCGAGGTCGACTTTGCCTTTCATCCTTTTTAAACCAATATATAATAACATCATTACTTTTAGTCAATTTTAGTTTTATTAACATTCTTAACAAATACTATGAAAGGGGTATGTATTAAGACTGTTTTCTACTCCTGGTGCACCTACGAAATTTTTGTCGATATTTTCCGAGGTCAACATGGAGGAAAGCCTCTTGGGTTTCCTTTATCTTTTTTTTTCTGTTCTGTAATACGTTTGCATTAATTTTGGCTTCCGGTTTATCTACTTCACAGAATTCAATTTTAACAAAGTGACAGTTCTTAGATCCGTTCTGTTTTTTCCTTACTAATGAATTACTTCTAGCATTTTTTTATATCTCCATCTTTACTTATATCAATTATTAATCTATAACGATAACTGAACCAGTGTACGCTGATTATTATATGTGTACTGATGACAGTAACACGCTAAAGACTTGTTTCTGTTTATTTATGTGCCTATATCAGGCAAAAGCTTTTCTTACTTTCTATTATAGTCTTCTTTTTCTCTGCGTTTGTCATTCTTTCCTATGGTTGATATTGTGCAGTGAAGATTTGCATCCACGCTCTAATATCCATGAATATGTTTATTGTTGGGCAACTGGAATTAGGCTTCTAGATTATAGATAACTGATATTCGCATAAAAACACACTTGCTCTTCAGATATGTCGTATAGTCAGAGTTTACTTTGCAGTCTTTCGTGATCCCAGATTTGTTCCTATGCGCGCCACCTTGATAGAGGTTTTTAATACCAGATCGTCGGTGGACCCACGTCATTTGAGTGAAACCAGTTAGGGTGAGAGCTTCTTCATTAGGGTGGTAATTTAACACCACCATTGCAAATATTCGAACCAGTTCGCTCGCTTCTTTCACGACGTCTTTCAGACAAGTCTGAACTGCTACAAAAAGATCATCAGTGATGCTCTTTCTCTCCTAGCAGAAGCATAACCAATAATACAATTTTTTTAATGCCCAGTGAAAGAAACATAGATATAGCAGAGATATAACGTGGACTTCTTTTAACATATAAGGTTTTCAATCGTATGTAACTAACCTGTTTATCAAAAGAGATTTTCTAATCGCTTTGGGGACATTCTATACAGATTGTATTTTGTCAAACTATACAACTTTAAGATTTTTAAAACGTTTACGTTTTTCTATATTTTCTTATTATTACGCTTCGTTTATTTATATCTTGTCTGATGCAGTGAAGTTATGTTGCTTATTTTTGCCAGCAAATACATCGCTGTATGATTGTAGTGAATGTATACTTTTTTTTTTCTCAATTCATGCTTTGCTACATATCGTAACTAATTGTCTGTTTTGTTTTCTCTGTGAGGTGTCTGAGCTAACAGCGAAGATCACCTAACCCATTACCACCTGCGTGAAGATTACTTTCATTTTGCTTGCTGCATATGTAAATACGCTACACGGTCTTGTTTGTTTTCTTTCCATTTTTCATTATATAATATGCATTCCTCGTCATATTGAATATAAACTTGGGAATAAAAATATAAGATAACAAACACAAAGAAATGACGGATCACCAGGTGGAATTCGTATCTCTTCTAGCACTTCGTTTATATTTTGGTGATAACATGCAGTTTTCAATTTGTTATGTTGAAAAGAAGTGTTACTAATACAACTGTCAGCATTGATCTGTTCAACCTCATATCTTTTCTTATACTATTTTATCACTATACTGCTATTCTATACAGTAATACGTATTGCCTTTCACTAATCTCTTTTATTCGGTTATGTTGTATTTGATCACATTTTTAGCACATCTCTATGATACGATAGTAAACGAACATTCTATTAGCTTAATGGTTTCATTCATAATCTGTATGCAAGCCTGATTAGCAAACCTCAACAAAATATTGGTGTATATTATCAATAAAAAGCTTTATAGGGAACTCGGGGTTACATAATTATTGCAGCTTTGAAAAGACTAGCATATGATTCCTCTCTAAAGACATTGATTCTAGGTTTCACTTTGCCTGTCGTCATTTCATGAGCCATAATTGAAATAAGTACCGCTAATGTACAGGGTCAATTCATTCAGTTCTGCTTTTCTATAGAAAGATAAGATCGGTTGTTTTTGTAAACTTCAGAGTTTAAGCACCAGTGAGTGATATTTACGAGTAAATTGGCGTAAAAGCTACAAAACATGAAGTAAGTGTTTAACACTATTTATTCATCTACAGTTACAGTCTGGAACCAAATTCTACATTGAGCGACTCTGATTATTTTTAAGCCCAATCCCGCCACCTGAGTTCATAAAATATATAAGATTCAGGTAGTTTACCTGATTCAATAGACGAAAGTGGACTCCAACCAAAGTGTTCTGCGATTCCAATGTGAAACACGTATCATTTAGACATCATTAAGTGAATACTTGTTTCAAAACTACCTTTCATTTCCATTTCAGCTTCCTATAATCGCGTGGAAGTTTCACTGACCGTTTCAAATGAATTTTCTATATTTCTGTTATGTACGTTTCCTGCTATTGAATATTTCCTTACATATGTACAAACATTCAGGCTTTAAGACACACTGTCTCCTAGTTTTGTCTATTTTATCGATTTCTGCAATTCAGCACTCGCTAATTGTATACTACCACTTTGCTAGATATGTCTGACACCACTTTGTTATCCTTTAATCTCCCATACTATGTTTTACACAGCAGCCATCAATTCTAACCCTTCCTACTTAGAA
>NC_142938.1:76086392-76098892 GCF_046866305.1 Octopus bimaculoides | reverse complement strand
CACACACACACGCACACATACTTGTGAGCATGTGTGTGCGTGTGTCCTTGTGTTTGTATTTCTCATGGCTGTACAACTGCAGTTGTCTTATCTTGTTTACATCCTATAGCTCAGGTGTCCGGCAAAAGACACCAATAGATTAAATAACAATAAACAAAAGAAAATGTACTTGTTGGACCGACTGAAATTCCTGAAGGCCGTGTCCATCATGACGCAATCCAAAGACAAACACGTGAGTCTGTATGTATGTCTACGTATGCTTGTATACATCTGCGTATATGTACGTTTATGTACAACAACATGCGACAGAGGCAGGTTGGGGTAATACTTAATATTTGATGCTTTTCGCTTAAAACTAAAAAAAAATCAAAATGTTAAAAAATGTTACAGGAGAAAATACAAATATTATTTTCAATAAATAATAATTCTAATCATTTTAGAATAAATATTTGCGAAGTTAACAGCGATGTATCTCTTAATAACAGAAATTTACACGTGCAACCATTTTCCATGCCAAATAAAGTAAGCAGCTGGCAAGCTCTTAGCTTCATATTTTGTTCTGATAACAAATTTTGAATACGAAAATGGGTAAAATTATGTAATAATTATTTCTATTTTAAGCACAAGACCTTGAAAACTTTGGAGGAAGGGGGCCAGTCGATTACATCGACCCCCACTGCTCGACTGGTATTTATTTCATCGAAAGGATGCAAGCTAAGTTGACCTCGGTGGAATTTGAATTCAGAACGTAAAGACAGACGAAGTACCGCTAAGCATTTCGCCCGTTGTGCAAACGATTCTGTCAGCTCGCCGCCTTAAAATATTTTATTCAAGAAAGAGAAAATAAAAATGGTAGTCTTTTACTTTCGCTTCGTTCAAAATGGAGCGATGCAGGAAATCTGATATGGATCAAAGGAATAATTAGCTCTATCCCAAGCAGGCATTATGAGAAACGACTTGTCAATAGGTTGTGGAGAGAACCGCGGAGCATGTGTGCTTAGTTTTTAAAACTGAAGACTGGGCAAAGAGACAGACTAATTAGATATGTCACATACCAGCTCATACACCAGTGTTGCGATACTTGAGTCGATAACTACGGGGGACACATGCAAAGACGTAAGCTGAAATAGAGACCGTGGTTGCTTTAGTGGAACAGTACCTCAAAATATTTCTTTGTGGAAGTGAATGTTCCCAGAAATTATATATGGCTGGACGTGGCCTCACTAGAAATACATACATTAATGGACATACGATCCCTATTAATCCTTAAAGATCAGAGAAACATACCAGAGCACTGCTTCATTGAGGTCTTGAAAGAAAAAGAACTAATTCAAGTACTTCTGGATAGAAAGTGCATTTGCTCTACACGTGGTAACAAAGCAAAGAAACATTTCAGTGTTTTTTGCTCATAGAAGCAAAAATGACAAAAACGGGAAAAAACCAAATTAACGTGGACAGCACTATGTTGAACAGAGTCGGTGCAGCTGCACATGATACAGAACGAGTGACTTCGCGAAGCAGCGGTTGTGGTATTAGTGGTAAATAAGGCTGAGAGAGGCGACAGTTTATCAGAGAGACAATGTTGGTTTGTAGTTCGGGTGCAGTCAAATATGCTCGCTAAGGTGTTTGTGTGTGGTAGTGCCATTCTTCTAGATGTCAGAGTAGTGTTCCCATGTGGATTCTCTTTGCTATTTAGAACAAGTCAGAGCCGAGACATTTACTTGGTCTGAAGACGATGGACTGTTTTAGAACGCCATTTTTATTATGTTATATAGGAGTTCATCAGAGGTTGTGGTATAAGGCGTTAGAAGTGACTTTGAACGTCTGAACTGTATGATGTTAGCATCTAAATACAAGGCGAGGAATGCAAGAAATTCTGTCCCTGATATCGGCGGTAGTTATTTCGGTAGTCAATTCTGTACAGTGTTAAATATGACGAAATCGTTTAAACAATCTAATATGGACGACTATGTTCGCTACTTCCATTAGTTTCCTTGACTTACATTCCTTTTCAGCCATCGCTAAAACGGCGGTCGACACAGCTTCCTCCGTCGTTTACTTTCATTTTCCTATTTTACAGAATAATTTCATAGGTACACAGTTATTTGCACAATTATTAACACATGTGAACATTATGAACACATGTAGCATATACATATATATATAAAATATGAATAAACAGAGTATAGACATTAAAGTTAATACTTAATGTGCTTAACGGCCTCCCCATTGCTCATGTATGTGTAGGTTAATATACACAGGTTGACTCTAGCATATTTAATGTCGTGTACCAAGAAACTTTGGTTCATTAAAATTACAGCTCTAACGATGAATGTTAATTAATTACTATTTATTGATTCATTACATTAATTATGTCAGTGTTTGCTTTATTACGCATTTAAAAGATATTTTATATAGTTTATATTCCTTATTTTATTTATATTTCATGGCATCTCTGGCTATATTTCTAAAACAATTCTTCTGTACATAAAAGCATCTGTATAGAAGTTGTTTGTTAACTATTGTTGCTTTGATTTAATTTCAAAAGAAGATTTAAAAAATCATTGCTAGTCTTCACATGTGAAGTGCAAATCTAAATAGAGGAGACTTTTTCTAAACCGCTAATAAATTTCTTTAGTAGTTAAATTCAGTCGACAAAATAACAATAAACTTTATCTCACCAGACAGACTGTTAAAGCGTCTTTATCGAGAATGTGATTAGTGCCTTGCATTTTTCGGAGTGATTAGACAGCGATCAAGGTCGATCATATACCTATATCCGTCTGCGGAGAGTTGGGTATTATTTTTTTTGTTTCTCTGTTCTTTTTGTTTTGTTTCATTTTGAAGACTGATATTTGTTTATGCGCGCAAGTCTGCTCTCGCCACGCCACCGACGCTGTCTAAAAGAAAAATTGCCGCTTAGGATCATGCCGCTTAGGATCAATATAGTCGTTGCAGCAGGCGTACCAGAATGTAAATGGCTGGAACATTTACTACAGGGCATCTTGCTTGACCATCTATCAATTCGGACACTTCCCTCCCCTGGCGCGGTACTTTCTTCTTTTTATCCCAAAAGGATAAAAAGTCAAGTTGACCTCCGTGCGATTTGAACACCGAGAGCAGAATACTGGAACAAACACTCCGAGACATCTTATACAACGCTCTAATGATCGCCAATTCGACGCAAATTTCTAGGGCAGACGGTAAACAATTTTTTCCAGCAGGAAGCAACATTCGCGAAAGTACTTTTGTTTCTTGATATTTTTATTATTAACTTTTTCTTTTTCAAGATGGCAAGCTGTCAGAATCGCCTGGCAAAATGCAGAACAGCATTTCGTCCGTCTTTACATTCAGGGCTCTTATTCCAACGGGATCGTCGTTGCTTTTCACCCTTTGGGGCTGGTAAATTAAATATCAGTCGCAGACTGCGGTCGACACAAAATTGCTGGCTAATTTGAAAAAAAATAATATTGTTATCTTTCAAGACTGTGAGCTGATAGAATTATTAGCAATCCGGATAAAAAAGCCCTGTGGAATTTCGTCCGTCTTTACGTTCTGAGTTGAAATGCCAACGAGAATAACTTTGCCTCTCATCCTTCGGGATAGATAAAACCAAGTCCTGTGATCAATGTAACCGACTAGCACCACCCTCACACACATACATACCGCCTGAATTTTCCCACATCTTGCCAATAGTAAAAAAAGTATAATATTTTTTCCCTTTTCCTACTTCACTGGTTGCTTATTTTCTTTACATAGATAGATCTATGTTCGAAAACGTTAAATTAATGAAAAAAATCGGCATAATATGTCTGCAGTTTCATAGTCATCGCATACACACTGAATTGGAAACGTCTGTTGAGAACATAAATTTAGCAAGACACAGCATAAAATATGGCCATGTTTTATTTTTATTTTTAGTTTTGGTTTCAAATATAAACCAAGGTCTATTACAAAAATTTAAGAAAATTTGCAAAAACCAAACAAGAGGAATTTAGAGAATAAAATAGACATAAAAGTGAACAAACCAAACAACAAAGCTATTTCTACATAAAAGATTTAAAAAGTAAACAAAACAAGGAATCATTGAAAATAATAGGTACTAAAAAAATATTGAACAGGTTTCATAATTATGTCTGTTGCTAGACAAAGGAAATGATACTGGAAGTATAAATAAATACAAATGGAAAAAAGAAAGTATTTATTTAAAGATTACAATGTTTTTAGTATCGGTGGTAATTTAAGTCGTTTGAAATCACAGAAATAGAAAATGTATTTTGACAAGAAAATTTAAGATCTAACTTGGAGCATCAGAAGCGTAAGACTGAAGACGGTTGAGTTTTAAATTGGAAGAAAAAAAATAAATATCAAGAAAAAAACCTCAAGAATGATGGATATTATATTGAATGATTATTTCGTTTTTGTTTTTTTTTTCTGTTTAAAACACAAATAGGGAATCGGTAGTCTACTGTAAATTGATAATTTGTACAGGAAGATATCAAAAACGTGTCTTGTCAAATGTATGGAAAACAGACAAATAAAAATTATAAACTGGCTGCTGAAATGTCTCAGAATATAGAAGAAAATATATACGAGGTGGTATCAAACGTTCCTAGACTAGTTTTGCTGCGTGCCAACAGATGGCGGTACACCGTTACATGCGCAGTGAGAGCTAGCAGTGAACTTCAGGAGGCAGAGTGCTGGGTGACATCGCTGTGTTGTTTACTTCGCAAGTTGTGAAATTTGTGTTTTTGTGATCACGTGTATGCTGTAGTTTGCGGCTTTTGTCATGGACAGGGTGTTGAAACAAAGAGCTAGAGTGAAATTTTGAGTTAAACTTCAGAAGTCTGCTACATTAAGATTGAGCATGCTTTAGGAAGCTTGCGGCGTCAAGGCAATAGGTCTTATGTAATGTGTAGAGTGGTACTGGCACTTCAGAAGCGGAAGAACATCCCCAGAAAAAAATGAGCGATCTGGAAGTCCTACCACGGTCGTCACCCCACAGAAAGGTGAAGAAAATTCATTATCGTCGGAGGACAATTGACGACATTGCTGATGTTGTTGGTCTGTCGTATGGACCTGTGGAGGCATCCTAACATCTGCGAAGAATTATATTCTTCACAACGACAATGCACCATGTCACCGAGTTCTCGTCACTCGTGAATTTCTCGCCAAAACCATGCTCTCATTTCCGCACTCGCCCTATTCGCTTGATTGAGCACCTGCAGTCTTATATCTCTTACCCAACATAAAAATGCAGCTCAAAGGTCGCCGTTTTAACAGCGTTATTGAGATTAAGAGCCAATCGCAAAAGGTTCTCGACTCCCTTTCGGAAAACCACTTCCAAACCTGATTCCAAAAGTGGCAGGAACGCTGGGAGCGGTGTATTGCTTTCCAAGGTGATTATTTCAAAGGTGATAACGTTAAACCTTAGGTAAATAAGTTTTTTTTTTATTAAACATAACTAATCTGGGAACTTTTTGATACTACCTCGTAGTTACATATACCAAACTGAAGGGAGTTTTAAAAGGTAAGATATTATTAATGGTGTTGTTCAGCCATTATCGAAACGACCTATACTTCAATGTATTTCAACCGTAGCCATTTTGTGTATTTGTATATCATAGACAACACATTCCATTATAGACCTGTTTATTTAAAATTGAGATGTGGTTTGAAGGTGTTAGACCTTCCAACATTATCTTGCAAGATATTTGTTTTATGCGAACGTATCTTTCTGGTGTACAGTGTGTATATTTTTATATGTGTGTGTATGTTATTTACATTATTTACATTTGACGGATATTTGTCCTCATCGTGTTTGTTGTTAATACAACGATTCGGCTGATATACCCTCCAGCCTTCATCAGGTGTCTTGGGGGAAATTTCGAACCTGGGTTCTCATTCAAAATTTCCCCCAAGACACCTGATGAAGGCTGGAGGGTATATCAGCCGGAACGTTGTGTTAACAACAAACAAGATGACAAATATCCGTCAAATGTAAATAATGTAAATAATGTACATAATTCCTCATCTCTTAAATATTGAACTGTATGTGTATGTATCTTTAAATGTGTATTTAATATCAAAAGTGTGTATGATGTGTCAGTATCCAATTAATGACAGATAGATCAAGTAACAGGCTTATATAAATATCTAGTTAACGTTTTTTTTTTTTGTTGTTGATTTCAAATTTTACATAACATATAACTGTCAATATATACATATGTATACAAAGAGAGAGAGAGAGGGGAGAGAGAGACAAAGAAAGAGAGAGGAATAACGCTTGAAGTACATATATTTAAACTTTTTCATTAACTGTTTTATCAAAATCGAGATTGTGATGACAGTAAGACACGTACAATTTCTATTTCTTTGGAAAATTTGAGCGTTTTGGTCCAAGTCTATTTAATATGCTTTGGGAAATGTGAGAAACTACTATTCCGTTGCAAATTACTGTAGCTCTTTTATAATCTATCTACAAACAAACTGAGGTTTTGTTTGGCAAAGTCTGTCAAAATTACTGCAAATTTGCCAAAATGAAACTCAACAACTACGCAAATATCAAACTACCGCAATTTTCAATATGGCAGTAGATATCTTACATATATATGCCTGATATTAGAAGTGGAATAAATGATTACGACATCTTCAGAATGTCATTCAATACTAGCGTTTCTAGCTAAGAATACGATACATTCAAACCAAAGGAGCTTCTACGAGGCATATCCACATGCTAGAAATGGAAGCTAATCGTTCCTAAATTACATCCTACCGTCTTCAAAACAAAAAGAACACGTTAAAGAATGTGCTCTGTAAAAGAGAAAAACACAGGATGATAATTGTCAGAATGGCTTTCATCACTAGCCTTTTCGATTAAATCTAACCCGGAGCTAAACAAAGCTAGTAACAACTCTAATATAATCAATAAACTATAATATGTAATGCGTTCCGGCAGATTTAAAGGTGAGCATGTTAATTGTTGTTGTATTCCATCTTCAAAGAACACCTCCGTTCAAGCGATGTATATCGACAATGCACTCACTTGATTGACATAAAGAAATTTTAAGACACAGCGTTTCGACCTAGTTGTGTTTCTTCAGTAAAAGCTAACGTACTCGTTTAAAGAACACGCAAAGAAATGTGGTGATGCGTATCGCAGGTTTCATATAAGAGGCTGTGGTCTCTGAAATACATAAAGACTGGATAATCGTGTTTGGAAACATTTTCATCATTGGCCCGTTGAATCAAGTCTGACCTGGACGAAGACTCGCAGCAATAATAATATACCCAATAAACTGTAAGAAAATCGCCGGTTTGAACCAGCGAAAGCATGTACGTGGCCACTCGACTTCTTAGAAGCAGTAAGAAAGCGAGCACGTCACCCTCCTGTGAATCTGCGATACTGAGGGGAGAAAGGCGGCGGGGAATGAGTTAACCAAAGACCGATGATTATGTCTAAGTGCTTGTGAGTGAATGGATTCTGCTAAGGGGACTCAAAGACCAACCAGAGGTTTGTATTAAACCGAGCGACGTATTACATTTGAACCTCAGTAGAAAGATTGATCCTAGAGAATGGGGGCTTCAGCTCAGTTTCTATTTACCAGTTTACCTTCCAAGGTTTTGGTCTAGACAGTTGTGCAGTAGGACCGAACACGAAACAAGCAGCTGTGAAATAAAAGGTTAATCACTCAGCCATAACTACATCCGTAATTTTATGCATTGCATACCGAAATCCTCCTTAGGGATCAACAGCGTGGAGGCCTGCACCTTTCGTAGTCTTCTCCGTTGGGTTGGCCATGTGATTCGGACGACGGGTAAACGGCGACTCCCACAAGTGGTCCTATTCAGGGGGATCGAGACTGGAAGTAAGCCTCATGGCCGAACAAAGCTTCGTTTTTATTATTTTCTGTAGCTGTGTCACATCTTATCCAGTGTCCCTTCCCAATCGGTTGGAGTCCCTCGCGGTTAATCGGAAGGCATGGAGATCGATGTGTGATGCTGCAGTAGAGCGCTTTGAAACTGAACGCATGAAATAGGAGACGTCGTCACTAACAGCCCGCCTCCTGCTGCTGTTGTTTGGGCTCACTTTCAGTGCTAACGGTGCCGCAAGATCATTGTAACTTGCATCGCTCTTGTTACATCTGGTGGAGATGGTGGAGGATAAATGTCTTGGATCGACACCGTCACCTCCTGTGATGGGCCGTCATAAACAAAGTACATATATGATATATATATAATTTATATGAATGTGTTTGTGTTTATTCTTGTGAGCCTGTGTATGTGTGTCTGTTATTCCTGTGGCTTAGAGGAGAAAAGACTACTCCCACGATACTTTCCATTGAGTCCAAGATTGGTAGATGACAGGATGGAATTCATCATCAGATTAAAGTTAGGGGTTAAATGCACACATTGTAGATGATTCCACAAAAGTTAGTGAAACAGAAGGTGGTAGTTTTAAACTGGATGGCGGATGAAGTAACAAACAAGCCAGAAACCGGACCGCGATGATCTTCCACACAATCTCCTTCTATTAAGTTTCGCTCACCTGGCTTTTGCTGGACCAAGGTCATGTTGAAACACACTTTTTCTATGGGCACAAAGATGGGAATCAAATTTCTTAACCACTCATCAATGCTTGCAATCACTTGTAATTCTGTTTTTGTCTAACATATTTTCGTGTATTCTAAAATGTGTACGTCAATATTTTCAGCATTTTACCTATTCGTATTTCGCATATTTTATATCTTATTGTATTTGTATTTCTAAACATGATATTCTTTCTTGAAATATAATCTGTTTCCCAGATTCTAGAGTAGTGGCTTATGTTTGCGCTTAAAGGTTTATATTTTCTATATTTATCTTACTATATCCGTATCTGTCAATGTATTTGGTATTTGGAAATGATATAAGAGCTCCTGTCAGCCTACACATTAATACAAAATGCATAGGTGCTTATTATCTGTCCCATTTTGAATTTGAAAACCGATTCTGCATATTTTGCCGGCCTTCCATCTTCTCATAAAACCCACCAAATATAGTAAACCATTCCACACGAAAATATGTACAAAAGATCACGTGCTTTTGAATAAAAACAATTGAGTGTTTCCTTTACGAGAATATAACGTGTGATGTATCATAATTCTATTATTGTAAGATGTTTTGTTTAATATCGATATTGTTATTTTTTAAAATTTTGTTTTATCCAACCATTCGAACGATGCATTAGTAGTTTGGTAACACAAAGCATAATTGCTAATTCTTGATTCATTGTTAACATAAACGATCCTACATCTTAAACAAAAGATATCTCTTAATGTTTATGAGAAAGACAATTGCAAATACGTCTGAGCTATCTTATGGTTAGCAGTAAAAGCTATCTATGTTTTTAATTGCCTGTTAGCCAATATATATATTTAATGCATTCTAAATAGATACGCTAATGTTGCTTTCAGAACTATAACAGGAATAATAAGAATTAACTTAATATTCAGAGATACTTCCGTATTATCCTTTCGTTTAATAAAAACAATCCATCTGATATAATTAGTAAAGTTTTCACGAAGTGACGAGGGAAACTGACTCTATGTAGCTATTTATCATGTTAGTCACAACATCTGAGCGTTCCCTAAATCACATTATTGGTTTAAAGAGACAATGAACAATGCAGTAGCTACAGATAAATACATACATCCACCCATACATATAAAACCATAGATTGGTGATAGCTCGAATAACTTTGATATTAGGATTACTGACTAGGAGTGATCCTAGTAAATAAATACTAAAGGGATTTTGGAATTGGTAGCCAAGTCTTTCCCAAATGGCAGCAAACTCCTACTTACTTACGATCTGATATTCACAACCAGAATGCGTATGATCGTAGATCTACTGGATCACAGCTGATATCCCATACCTTATATGAATGATACTTATTGAATTTCCGAAAAATAATATCAACAATATTGTTAGATGATTCTGATATCGTAAAGAATCTTTGCTTCATTAGTTGTTTTGTTCGAGGTTTGTTCTTTATTTCAGAGCTATTTTCCCTCAATCTAATATTGAAAGATTTAACTGCATAATAGAGCTTCTTCATAACCCTTTGCATATTCAATCTATCTTAAAGAGGAAAATCACTGTTTTATTAGTATAATTGATGTTTGCTTAGAATATTAGTCATGTTGATGTAATTATAAAGGAATGCAATGCTGTTGAATCAATAACATTGTAGAGGAGCTATTGTAATAATTCAATAACGCTCATAGCTATGTTCAATTCACTTTAGATTATGCGACACAAGTTCCCACTCGTCATTAAATAAATACACAGATTTCTGTGCTGTGTAAAAAAAATTAGAACAGCTCTTTCATGCAATAGTTTCAGTTTTAACACGCGCTCTGCTCAAGAGACTTGCTATACTATTAAATGTTCTAAAATTACTAAGGAAGTTTTCTTGAAACAAAACTTTAAGACGATGATGAGTATATTCATTCTGAACACATTCCAGAAGATTTGAACGTGAATATTCTAATCATTGTGAACACCTTTATAAGATGTGTGTTAACAAAAGACAAGATTTAGTGACGTAGGTCGACTTTGGGATACCAGCGTTTCCATCTGATTGTATTTCTTCAGTCAAAGTTAGCCACACAAAAAATTATATAAAAACAAATAGAAAACAAGAGAAGTGAGAAAAAAAAAACATAAACCAGCACAGACGCAGAAAGAAAACGATTTGAATAAGAAAGAAAGCAAATCACATGAAATTGTTTTTAAAAGACTGGAATCGATGAAGGTGGATTCATTCTCGTATATTAAAGTGGTTTTCCAACCTTTCTCAAGATAAGCAGCTAAACCCAAGGTATGATGTAATGTATCTCAGAGAAAGATAAGTGTACTCTGCGAGTTCAATCACCAGTGGCGTGATTGATGTTGGCAAGAAATTATCGCTTCTTGCCAAGAAAAGAGATTGTATAATAAAATCAACATAATTCAAGATATGATACATATTGAAAAGTTTCTTTGTCGCAGCCATGTTTCGAAAAGAAGGAAATTATACGTTAAATACGGTACACATATTTGTGTGAAATGTGAGTCTTCATTTTATTTCTAACTGGACAACGACGAGCCAGAAGACAAGTATTTTTGTTGTCGCTGTGACGTACTGAAAATAGTGAAAATGCCCTCAGATTGAAACCGTCCACCTTAAAATAATAGAATGAACACACTTACTGTGGTATTGTTGTTAATTTCCTTCCAATGTAAGGCGACGAGCTGACAGAAACGTTAGCGCGCCGGGCGAAATGCTTGACCGTATTTCGTCTGCCGTTACGTTCTGCGTTCAAATTCCGCCAAGGTCGGCTTTGCCTTTTATCCTTTCGGGGTCGATAGATTAAGTACCAGTTACGCACTGGGGTCGATGTAATCAACTTAATCCCTTTGTCTATCCTTGTTTGTCCCCTCTATGTTTAGCCCCTTGTGAGCAATAAAGAAATAAGAAACGTTAGCACGCGGGCGGTATTTCGTGTGTCTTTACGTTGTGAGTTCAAATTCCGCTGAGGTCGACTTTGCCTTTCATCCTTTCGGGGTCGATAAATAAAGTACCAGCTGCGTACTGGGGTTGATCTAATTGACTGGCCTCCTCCCCAAAAATGTCGGGCCTTGTACCTAGAATAGAAAAGAATTTCCTTTCAACGTATCGATTCTACTAATTCACACAAATATTCATATTTATGCGTATATAGATTCACGCATACATAAACAGAGAAACACATTAATACGCTCTCACACACAGACTTTCAAACACATACACATACATACACAAACATTTCACGTACGCACCCATGTTGCATAAATGTATACCCATATTGCAGTTTTCTATACAAAAAATCACTTGAAGACATGCCATGGGTCGTATCGGAACTTTGATACAAGATGCTCACAGCCGGTTCCGACTTAAAAACACATGTTTATAAACCAAACTTCTAAAACACTCAACCGTGACACTGCCCATACGCAAGATCTCTAGGGCAAAAGGAGAACATCTATTGACAATAGGCATATTTACTCCTATTCACGTAAAACGCCATACATTTGTACTGAGTTTCCTTTGGGACTTAAGAAATATTAAAAATGAAGTTGTAGCATTAGACTGCAGTGAGTTGAGTAACGTATTTGCGTGTGCGGTTGGCCTCCATAACAATTACAGAAAATTAAGAAGAAAAAATAAACCTTCGTTCATCAGATCAATACATGATTACCTGCCAAATTTTTTATAGTTAGGTCAAAGCAAAACAAATTGATCACACCTCGACATTCGAATTTTTACATTTCTATACGTTTTCGTATAGTTTTATCTTGCAAATATGTATTGATTAATGTAAAATAAAAGAAATATAAAATTTAATTAAGATGTCATATTTTTAGTTTTGGTACTATTTTGAATTCTATTCTGGCCAATTATATTTCGCAGATTCTTCTATCTTCTGCTATAAACG
>NC_142938.1:76081392-76083892 GCF_046866305.1 Octopus bimaculoides | reverse complement strand
TAGGCTAAGCATCGATCACAAAACATCATTGGTTTTTATTAGTTCTAATCTAAATAACCAATTGCAAGAGTAAGCAAACTTTGCTATTTTCGTATTTAAGTTAATTTCAAATAACATCGAATTATTGGAAAACCGAATAAAGAATTTTTCTATCTAAACATAGCGCCGGGAGTGTTTTCTTTCTTTCTCTCTCTCTTTTTTGTTTGTTTGTTGTACTTCATCTTTTTATGATATTTTATGTTGTAATGCAAAAGAACAATACTTTTCTATACACTTCACGTCATCAATATATCGATAAAGATCACCAGATTTGTTCACATATAAAGTGAGTCGTGCTGTTGTGGTGGGGGTGCGTTACCAAACCACCCATAAACATAGTTGTCTGCTTCCTTCAATAATAGATATAAAGATTACCAGGATGCGTTGGTGAATTTAAGTTACGGTTTGTGTACACGCATGTATGTATATATTTGAGATTTTTAAGGGTGGGACGACGTGCACTTGCGTCTCAAAGGTTTCATAATAAGCCAGAGTATACGAGATAAATGTATTCTTTAGTTCGCGATGAGTCTTTCAGATTTGATGCGAAAATTTCAAAACGACAGGCTTAAGTAAAAAGATTATCCGAGGGAATATATAAATGTCGAAGTGTTCCTCACTATGAACAGGCTGACTACGGTATGTATTGTTGATATGTTGATATTACCGAAGATAGGACATACATACATACATTCATACATATATATGTGTGTGTGTGAGTGTGCGTGTGTGTGTGTGTGTGTGTACGCATGTATGTATGTATGTATTGTATATGTAGTTATTATGCATATATAGAGTGTGAGAGAGATAACGGTAGATAGACAAATAGACATATGTGTGCGTGTATAAGTCTGTGTATACATACCTACACACCACGCTCGCACACACTTACATACATACCTACATACATACATAAATACATAAATACATACATACATACATATATATACATACATACACACACACACACACACACACACACACACACACATATATATATCACACGCAAGATACAAATGCCAGTTAATCTGACCATCTCTTCAGGTACCGTCAAATAAGTTTCACTCACAAATTGTTGGTACTCCTAATATTAATGAAGAGCACACACCGCCCAATTCAGCACACTCAGATTGAACCCGGAACCAATCAATTCTGGAGCAATCCCGTTTGACCGCTCAGCTATTATAACGTTACACAATCACCGCAGTTGGTAGAGATTGGACGACAGATAATAAAGATATCAGTTACGTAAAATACTAGAAATTCAATACGTAAACACATAACGGATATGCTATAAAGTAAGATGCCGTATCTTTATCGTTGTCCTGTTTGATTCAGGAACAGAAAAATATATCAAATACATAAGCGGCCGAACGACTTGCGAAATATATTAGTGGAGACTAAAAATAATGTGAACACAATTTCAAAGACTTTACAGTAGATCAATTCTGCTTACGTTTCAGTTATAGGAATGAATAGGTTTGATAGAATAAATCGAACGTCGAATTCCGAAGGCGGATATTTTTGTTATTTAATGTGCATATCATTATGAAAGTAAATAGGGATGAATAATATACAGACACAAGTAGATATATACGTACATACACGCGTATATACAGAGAGAGGCTCAGAGAGGCGGAGAGACAGATAGTGATCCATATATATATATGTGTGTGTGTGAGAGAGAGAGAGAGAGAGACAAAGAGTGTGTGTGCGTGTATATATATATATATATACATACACGCTATCTTTCTTTCTATTTTCTTTTCTCTCTCTGTGTTTATTTCTGTGTTCTTTTCTGTTGAAGAGCGTAGGCTCGAAACGTAAAAGACTTTATCAATTCCTGAGCGTTAAACTAATACATCTGTTTGCTGTTTACATACCCGTCTTCGTCTTTAGTTTTTTGTAAATTCTCACTATATAAATGTATATGTGGGTCTGTGTGTGTGTGTGTGTGTGTGTGTGTGTGTGTGTGTGTAAATATATATATATGTATGGATATATGTATGTTATATATATGTATATGCGTGTATGTACGTATTATATATGTGTATATATATGTATATATGTATATTATATATGTAATATATATGTATATATATATATTACATATGTAATATATATGTATATATATCAGTGTATATATATATATATGTATGTATAATCATGTCTGTCTCTTTCTCTGTATATATACAAACATACACATGCACATATACATATACAATGTCTATACATACGTATGCGTGTGTGTGCGTGTGTGCCTGTGTGTGTGCATGTGTGTGCCTGTGTGCCTGTGTGTGTGCCTGTGTGTGTGCGTGTGTGCCTGTGTGTGTGTGAATGTGTTCATATTATCATCTATCTGTTTTACTAATTATCTTAAATATTCACCGAAGATTTACCGTAATAATTACTCTATTTCAAAAAGGTAAATGAAATTTTTATCTGATTTGCTACTTAACAA
>NC_142938.1:76066392-76078892 GCF_046866305.1 Octopus bimaculoides | reverse complement strand
TAATTTAGTACAATTAAGCAATTTATTTTAATACTAAAATATACTCGATATTTCGATTGGTTTGATTTCAGATCGTTATCAGGAATTTTGATTCCTCGATATATAATCATAATACGTTGAGAGATAATTTTATTCATCGATTTATACATAATACTAACATAGATACAAATTTTGGACATCGATTTCTAAATGTAGTATAGATAAATATTAAACAAATATATTTCATCACGAAGTACGTATGAGAATAATAACAGAGAAAAATATATAATCGTATTAGACGTATCTCCTATCCCCACCATATAGACATTTCATTAACGCTTTGTTCTTAACTTGTATTGCTTTTTTTATTAATGATAGTAATGGGTATTCAATTGATACGGCATTTCCCAGCATGCGTATATAATTGTCGTCTGCTATACATAAAACCTGCGTGGTAGTCAAAATTACGGTTTGAAACAACGCAGATACGTTTAATTATTGAAATACCTCAATGGCTATTTGCCGTTGAACCAATTGAAAGCTGTAACAACAGTGTTCAGTCTAAGAGTCGCCAATTTGGCGTAATAAATATCAGATATTATAAACAGAAGGGGTTAATGGTAGAGAAAAACGAATTGATTTCGTAATTATATACTAAAGAAATACTGTCAAAATAATATCTGCCGTTTGGAAATGCTTTCATCTATAGTTTTATGTCCATTTTCCAAGATCTAATTTGGAAGCAAATATTCTGAGGGTTTTTTTTTTTTCTCATGATGGTTCGTTGGGAATCTATGAAGAAGAAAAACAGAAAAGAAAGAAGCAAGTCGTACAAGTCAGATATCAAAGTATTTACAACGCAAAGGAGCACAATGCTAATTAGTTATTTTAGCCTAAATGAATTAAAAGGCTGTCGTAATATAATGGAAATAAATCAAAGCCGCGTTTTGAAGTAAATTTAATATTTAGAATTCCCGAGTGAAAATTATGAAATCGATCGATGCACTATTATCTGCTTCATAGAAGGTGGTCTTTATGGAAAGACGGTTGAAGGACGACTATATTACAGTACTTTTAGAAAATAATATTGTTATTCGATGTTTAGAGTTCGAAATTCGCTTGATTTGATTTTACATATCAATTCTCAATATAAGAACATTATAAAGGCAATTTGGTATGCTGAAAATAGCAGCCACATCTTCTAATCCCACTCTACCGTGTGCGGGAATGCCAAAGCTGGTATCAGTTTTATCTTTTACTTGGATCATACTGGATCATAATTGAAACGATCGACGCCAGCCATTATTTATATTTTTAAACCTGGTACTTATACCCTTTTTTACTCTAGGCACAAGGCCCGAAATTTTGGGGGAAGAGCCAGTCGATTAGATCGACCCCAGTACCTCGAAAGGATGAAAGGCAAAGTCGACCTCGGGGGAATTTAAACTCAGAACGTAAAGACAGACGAAATACTGCTAAGCATTTTGCCTGGTGTGCTGTTTCTGCTAGCTCGCCGCCTCAAGATATACATCTTATTACAAACCGGCAGCTTAACAAAGTTGTAAAAACGTTAGACAGGACGCCATTTTTTTCTTTCAATGCTTCCAGTCGAAGCGTTGCGGTTGGGTTAGCTTCTTTGTGTTACTATTGTGGCTTTCTGTAGTTGCAGCAAAATGCCTGTATCTAGCGATTTTTGAAACGGCATCCTTAATGGTTTCGCAAGGTTGTTTTTGCAGGTTTTTAAGTATGTTATCTTGCATAATATCATTAATTTCTACATGTGACTTTGTACTTGAATTCCGGCGATCAAAGAATCCGTTTGGATTATGAACTCCTTTGTTAATTATAGGCTTGGAAAAATAAACTGTTATATTGTTGATTCATGAGTACGCATGAATCAAGTTCCTGCAGGAATAGGCGAGTTTAAATCGGATATGCTTTCGACAGATCTTGATTAACGTTTCGTAGAAAAACTTCATTCCCTCGCTAACACTAGGGCTGCGAATGTTCTGAGACCAATTTGTTTTGAAGATTTGCTTCGATTTCCTTTCACTCCTTTGGTTCAATTTGTTTCAGTGTTTTGTGTTCAAATCCCGCAGAGGCGATAAAGTATTAGTCCAAGCGTCGATACGTCTGTCCTTATTTTCTCTCTATGGATTATATTAGTAATTCACAGGACCATCTTTGGTGCATCAATACAGCACTTATCTGAAGGCGGCGAGCTGGCAGAATGGTTAACACGCTGGACGAAATGCTTTGCGGTATTTCGCCCGTCGTTATGTTCTGAGTTCAAATTCCGCCGAGGTCGACTTTCCCTTTCATCCTTTCGGGGTCGATAAATTAAGTACCAGTTGCGTACTGGGGTCGATATAATCGACTGGCCCACTCCCCCAAAATTTCGGGCCTTGTACCCAGAATAGAAAAGAATACAGCACATATCTGGAATACTCAGCCTATTTACATGTCAATAGGACGAGAGGACCAGAGGCAGACCTCAGTTTGTGTGGATGGATGGAGTGAGGAATGCTTTGGTGGTTAGAGGTGCTGGAGTGAGAGAGGCAAGAGAGTGTTTGTGGACGGATGAGTGAATTTGAAGTTGTTCAAAAGGGTACAGAACCAGCATGATGCGGCGGGAATAAACCAGCATATTCTGTCGGTCTCCGCTGCTGATATTGGGGGTTGCGTTCTTGCCTTGGCCAGAGCATAGAACGGGGCTTTCCCCTTTGAGCTGGGAAACGAATTGAATGCGTGGTGTGTGTCTTGTAGCTATCTCTTCCTAAAAAATGGAGAATAGGCCTGAGTATATATATATGACGAGCAGGAAATCGTCGAAAGGGACGGAAGATCCATCGGTTCTTCTGCTGTTCAAAAGAAATCAATATTAAAGTAGTTGTAAGGGAATCGATCTGTAGATAAGCAAATATTTATGACTACTTAATTACACATATTCTTCCTCAAGTATCACACAGAGAAACACAGGCCAGTATTTTACTACCAGTTTGATTTTAAGATATTTACATTTGTATTTACATATTACAGGATAGAAGGGAACAGCTTTGAAATTAAAGTGTTTTGATGTATCGCTTATCGTGACAGAATCAAGAACGCAATCTCGTTCCTGCGGAAATCGGAAAACGAAGGTGTTTATAAAATACAAAATAATAATATTTTACGCGAAGAAAGAAGGTCGCAAAATAGGATATAAATATATAGGTATGTATAGCTCAGAGCTGCACTACTTAAGTGACAGCTCCCATTAAATTTTATACCAAATCCTATCGTATTTATTTTTTTCCATGGTTGTATGTATTAAACTATATTCACAAATTGTGCATGTGTGTGTGTGTATATATATGTATATATATATATATATATATATATATATATATATATATATATATATATATATATATATATATATATATATATATATATATATATATATATATATATATATATATATATATATATATATATATATATATGTATATATATATATATATATATATATATATATATATATATATATATATATATATATATATATATATATATATATATATATATATATTATATATACATACATAGGTATATTTATAGATCGATAGATACATATTGGTATAGCTGCAGTTGTGGCTGTGTAGTGTGAAGCTTGATTCCAAATCTCATGGTTTTGTGTTCAGTCCCACTAAGTGATACCTTGGGCAGATGTCTTCTAAAGTAGAGTCGTACCAAAAAGCGTATTTTGTAGATGGAAACTGAAAGAATCCCGTCATATACATACATACATACATACATACATACATACATATATATATATACATATACATATATACTCTTTTATTCCTTTACTTGTTTCAGTCATTTCAATGTAGCCATACTGGGGCACCGCCTCTTGTCGAACTAACCGTCACGCAGGACACTTGTTATTTGTAATCCTGGTACTTATTTTATCGTCGCTTTTACTTTACCGGTAAGTTACGGGGTCGTAAACACACGACTATCGGTTGTCAAGCGACGGTTGGGGGACAAGTTGAGACACACAACCATATATATATATATATATATATATATATATATATATATATATATATATATATATATATATATATACGACGTGCTTCTTACAGTTTCCGTCGACCAATCCACTCACAAGGCTTTGGTTGGCCCGAGGCTACAGTAGAAGACACTGGTCCAAGGTTCCACGCAATGTATGCATGTATATACATATATATATATATATATATATATATATATATATATATATATATATATATATATATATATATATGACTTAACGGTTAGACAAGAGACTGATGGAATAAGTACCTGGCTGGGTATGAAAATACTGACATCCTCAATGCTCTGTAAAAACTGACAGACGTGACATGGACATGTGGACACCATGAAACCAAGTTCCCCCAAAGGAGTGGCTGTGTGGTAAGTATCTTGCTTACCAACCACATGGTTCCATGTTCAGTCCCACTGTGTCGCACCTTGGGCAAGTGTCTTCTACTATAGCCTCGGGCCGACCAAACCCTTGTGAGTAGATTTGGTAGACGGAAACTGAAAGAAGCCCGTCGTGTATATGTACATATATGTGTATGTGTGTGTATATGTTTGTGTGTCTGTGTTTGTCCCCCGCCAACATCGCTTGACAACCGATGGTGGTGTGTTTACGTCCCCGTAACTTAGCTGTTCGGCAAAAAGAGACCTATAGAATAAGTACTAGGCCTCCAAAGAATAAGTCCTGGGGTCGATTTGCTCGACTAAAGGCGATGCTCCAGCATGGCCACAGTCAAACAGCTGAAACAAGTAGAGATATCCTGGGCTGCTCGTTTCTTTATATCAGTTTTGTTTACTCTCCAGGCTACTCTATCCTATGTTTTTATTGTTGCCTTCATTGTTGTTGCTGTTGTTTTTCTTGTTGTCGTTGTTGGTTAGCCTCGGCTCAAAGCTCATTTAATTAACCCACAATCAAAGACATTGAATTTCTGACAATATCACATATTTTTTCACGCACATACTATTAAGATTTCATTATCCAGTTCGTGCTCATCCTGTTCTTTACTAAGAAGGCGAAATATTTGTTTCAGAGTAGCTTAGTTGTTATTTCTACCCAATGAATAAAATCACATAGAATCTCAATATTGGTTCTTGATGCTTACTTTTGTTTGTATTTTTATGAACTTTTGATCAGAGTGTTGCTTGTGGAAGAATATAAGGATATACACAACTTTGCATGCAACGTTTTAGATTTATTAGAGAACAGAAAGTCTTATGAAGGATATTTATATTTCTCGAAGAAGAACGTTGTGTCTCGTAGATAGAGAGTACCATCACTGAATCTCTGATTCGCTTGTAAAAGAAATTCTATAGATATATAACATAATCAATAGTGTCCATTCATAGCCATTGTCGAACAGGTATTTTGTAGCTATTTCTTGCTATTGCATTACTAACTGTACAATCCTCAAAACGTTTCGATATAGCAGTTATGAGGTTACAATTCCTATTCATAATGGCATCGTTTTCAGATTTACAGGAACCATGAATATGCATTAGCGTTTTATAATCTACAGAGGTTTTCTCTAACGGCACCATGTTAGTATACATTTCTCCGGTAGATTTAAGGTCGCTTCTAACATCGACAAGAACTAAATATTTGTTGTCGAGTTTATGTCTCTCTTGTGAGACATTATACATTCCTTACCAACGACCGTTTTGTTAATGTATGTTTTTGTTGCTGATGTTTAACAGAAGATACCGGAGCGACACCGGATGCTGTGAGTTATCTGTCTTAAGCCTCCTCCTTCATCCTTTCTCTCTTTTTTCATGTATTTGTATTGCCTTCCTGATTGGTGTTTCATTGCTCCTTTGTTTGTTTTTTGTTTTCTTATCCATCCGCTCTTTGTTGGTAAGCTTGTAACGATTGTAAATAACAGGTAATAATGGTTAGAAAAATTCCGCAGCGCCAATAATACCTTTTTGATGATTATTGCAAATGACAATATGCAAGATAAGAATTATGGAGCTATATTCTTTCTTCGAGAGGGCGAGTTCATCCCACTTGCATCCATGCTATATATGCTATCTTCTCTTTTTCTTGTATCTATTTTAATTCTTCCTGTAAGGAAGAAATTCGGTTATAACAAAGAAACTAAGACCCATCCTTGGAAGTGAGACAATTCTGAGAAGTGTATGCATAGAAAAACTTGGAATACATTATGTTTCCTAAGTGAAGTGGTCATTTTCTTCATCTGAAACGGCTTCCCATTCGAGACAACCGACTCGACATTTACTAACATAGCCAAGTGCATAAATTAATCTTCATTTGAATAACAAGAATTATTGCCATAGATATGGGCTGAGATGCTGCCGGTTTTGAAGTAGTTTTTTTCTTTCTTTTTTTTAGTTTCAGCTCAGAACTGTGGCCATGCTGGGACACCGCAATTTTGCTACACTGTTGTTATTGAGAGCCTCCTCTCTAATATGTGGCATTTGGTGAATAAGTGAGTTTGATGTCGCTACACTCATTTGCAATTCTTGCCGCGAGGTAGGTTCGTCTGGGATTCTCGACAGGAATAGGTCCAGTTTAGATTTGAAAAGACCTACATCAACTTTGTGTAGGTCCCTCAGACTCTTTGGAAGAATATTAAAAAGCTATGTCCCCCTGAAATCCAGGCTGTTGCAGTAAGTGATCCTGAAGCGCGATGGCATTGCTGGGATCTTTGGCACTGTGCAATATCGACCCGTTCTGGCATTGGTGTAGCTTTCAATGCCAAAATTTGGCGCAATTCCTTCCAGAAACATCCAGACGTATATTACAGCATACCTCTCCTGCCTTCGCTCCAGGGAATAGAGTGTGAGCTGTTTCAGCCTTTCCCAGTAGCTAAGCTGTTGCAAAGAGACGATCTTCTTTCTGAAGTTTCGCATAAATATTCTTCTTCTCAATGAATTTGGAAGAGACGTTCATATCTACAAGAGGGCTAACTCTAATGACTTTCGTGATCTTTCCTTCTTGTCCGAAATATCCATACCGAACCTGTTAAGTTTTCACTGGGTGGAAGTAGTAGAAGCATTCATGGATATATTCAAGGAATATTTTTCATATTGATTTGATTATATATAAATGACAAGAGAGGTGTCACAGAACATGTTTTTCGAGAGAAAGCAATGTATTTTGTTTTAGCAACATCATACAGCAATAGGAATAGAAACTTGAGGACATTTTTCCAGCTGCTGATCACAAGGCAAATTACTTACATAGCATTGGGAAATAATCAATATTTTCAGAAAAGAACAGGCTGGTTCGCTGGTGTAATCAGTAACACACTTAGTCGTGTTAACAAAGAGATGTAGGTTGGACTCCCATGCGTACGGAAAAGCCTACTTTTTTTCTGTCGAGGGTTTATACGCCCCATTATTAGACTATTTTCCATAGTCATTTGCAGAGCGATCGCTTTAAGCTTATAAAAAGATACCATTATTATTATATACAGAATTGTAAAACTCGACACCGCTTAACAAAATTATTCCCACCGAAAGTATGTAAGTATATCTATCTATCTATCTATATATATATCTATCTATCTATCTATCTATCTATCTATCTATCTATCTATCTATCTATCTATCTATCTAGATATATAGATATGTGGGTGTAAAGCAAAATGAAAGTTAATTGTGTGAGCAAGATTATGTGTGAATGTTTAGGAGAAATAAGTCAAGATGTTAGTAATTGGGATGTGTAAGATGACATGATATCGGGTCTTGGCATGAAGTGACCGGGTTATGTTGACGTGACGCCATGAATTAAAAAACACAGATGTTGGCGTGCGTATACCAGCATGATGTGTAGGGAAATATTCTGGGCATTTATGGAGAAGATTTAGTGGCAACCCACACCAAAAGTATGGGGAGGTGTTTTAGAGGAGACTAACCTATTAGTTAGTATCAGGGAGAGGTGTATTTAAACAGAGGAACAACTGTTGCTTATGACGTTGACGAGACATAAGTGTATCATGCTGTGGTATAATATACGAAAAAGAAGCAACGAGAATTGAAGTGGAGGACAACTGAGCAAAAAGATGCGACGATGTTGCGAACCAACGGTTTACTATTTGAGACTTTCATTTTTTTTATTCCTTTCATTTTAACTTCTTCCTGGCGCCAAATTTTTGTCTTAAATGACGTCGTCTTATAATCTTTTCCTCCTGCAGTGTTAATTGCATTGACTTCATACATCCTCCATTGTTTTTGCTATTTCGGATTCTACTTTGCTTTCAGGCCTTATACATGTGTATACATACACACACATGCGCTTATACACACACACACAAACACACACACAAACACACACGCACACACGCACACATGTATATTGTATGTATATACTGACATACATAAACACACATCAACACATATATACATATGGGTATGTGAGTGCGTATATATGTATATATACATATTATCGACCATGCATATAGAATGTTTGCACCTCTGGCAATGCTTCTGTTTCATATTTGAATATGTCTGTGTATTTATGTATGTATGTATTATATATATATATATATATATATATATATATATATATATATATATGCGTATACATATGTGTACGAAGGTAACCAAATGACAATGTATAACAATCAGATACCTTGTGCAGTCGTAAGTACAGTAGTAACAGCAATACATACAGAGAGAGAGAGAGAGAGAGAGAGAGAGAAAAAAAAATGTTAGAGAGCGAGGAAGGGAGATAAATGGGAGGGAGTTTAAGTGACGAGGTTAATTAAAAAAATCAGTCCACATTCGAATAAAAAAAAATACCATTATTTCTTTTTAATTATCTCGACACAATACAGCCATTGTGTTATTGTTTCCTTCTGTTATATTGCTAATCAACTCCATTGAAATAGAATAGAAAAAAGGAGAGAAGAAAAAATGAACGATAATTGAACTTGCAACTGCGTATACTCTGTATATGTATCTTCTGTAACTGTTAAATGTTAATTCCGAAATGGCAAACCCATTTGAAATTTATATTCAGTTTTACTTGTTTAGAGATTGTTTTTATCCGAGATCGTCTGCAGGTTTGACAATTATTACATCGTGGAAGAGTCAAAATAAATATTTAAAATACAATACAAATATACATCCTTAGTATATAACCCGAAAAGTGTTCCAAGGTAAGCTTCCCCAAACACCGGGCCGCATATTTGTACCGGGCTGCAGAGAAAGAATAATTTTTAAAAAAATTAATACTATTGTATAGTTTTGAGACGAGAAATTATGTGCATTATTTACAATGGACGGATAAGTATCCTCACCTTGTTTACTGTTATCACACCGTTTCGGCTGATGTACGCTCAAGCCTTCATCAGGGGTTCTGGTGGAATTTCCACTACGTTATATGCCCACGGGCATGCAGTGTAGTAGATATGAGCGTTGAAGTCATTTCATTTTCTAATGGCTCTCAGATGACGATAAAATAAAATAGCTTTGCCCTCTGGCCGATTTTATCATCTGTCTTTTCAATTCCATGGCTATATGCCCTCCTCTCTCTCTCCCGTCATGCGCTATATTTCCAGACGTCGGCAATCATGTACTTCCGTTACAAAATGAAAATCTGAAGATTTATGATTCGTGGGGAAACATACAGCAGCAATTTCCCATTGATGTTTAATTGAAGCTTATTGTACTAGTCTCCTGTTCTCTCGAGCTTATATTTGACACATAGGGAATATTTAACCATGTGGCGTGTGAACTGATTCACGAAACATTAGGACATGCCCATACACGAAGATGAATACCAGGTAAGTGCTGGTTCAGCCCACACCCTACCTGGAGTCGCATTCCACGTGTTTTGGTGCGTAAATTGAGTGAAGGCCAAAAGTGTCTGCCAGCTCCTAATTACGTGATTGCCTCAAACAGTTTACAAAAGCTACCAAGTATGCTACTAAACTATACGCCCTTCCAAAAGACCACTGTTTTTAAATTTGAATATATCTGTATGTATGTATGTAAAACATGTTTTTGACCCCCATACAAAAGATAAACTGTTTTTACTTCCAATTTTTAATGATATTTGATAAGATGAGATTCATCATCGAAACCGGTAATATTTTCTTTATATATTTTAAATATAATTTTATTAAATTCCTTTTTAAATTGAAATGTCTTAGATTTACTTCTGTGCTATTACCACCTCCAACTTATATATATATATAATATATATATATATATATATATATACATAATTGTATGCGTGTTTCTTTGTGTTTGTATATCAGTAGCAACATAAAGACTGATGCGAATATGTTCACGAGGAAATCTCCAAGAGTTTCAATGACCGATGAGAATTTTAAATCTTCATTATCCGAATTTACGCTAACTACAAAGCCAATTTACAACATCAATCGAATGACTGGAAAGCAGCAGCCTCAAATTTCATTAATAAATCCATGATATATGAGTTACGAAGTCGATTATCTTTACACGTTCTGTGTCAAGTTCTCTATCATGTCACGAACTTTCTGACCAATATTTGAAACTACCAAATTGCAAAAGCTCTAAAATGCCAACTTGGTTGCTCAATAATGACCGGTTGTTGTTGATGATGGTGATGCTGGTGGTGCTGGTGGTGATGCTGCTGATGGTGTCGATGGTAGCAGTGTTCTTTTTGTCTATGAACTTTTCTAGAACTACTCGTCTTTAATTGCATAGCAATGAATAAAAGAAATCTGTTTCCTTTAATGTTCTGCTGAATGTCTGATAGTATGAACAAAGACAGAATGTTTGATTTATTACGCGACCTCGTTTCGTATGGGCACAAAATATAGAACGTGAATGTGATCTAATTTCGAAAACTCACTTCAATTTCATGACAAATTCTATATGGAATTCTAGTGATGTTCCACTCTAATGAAAGGAAACAGGTTATTTACTGCACATACTCTGGAAACAGGAAATAGTTTGGTTGAATCGTTTGAGCTTCGGACGAATGCATTATCATTGGTCTGATTCTTTACCTTTGGAGTTCAAATCCTACCGCGGTCAACTTTTTCTTTCATCTATCAATGAAATTAAATACCAGTCACGCTATTTTTTCGAAGTGATTCCTCCTCCTTAAATTCTTTCTCTTTCAGCCTATCAGTATCCCATGATCCTTACAAGAGTATTGGCCTTCAAGTGAAGATAAAATCTGGTCCAAATCCGCCGATAAAATAGATTAGTTGAGACACAAGTTACACAACCTCTTCTCCTGAAAGTGAACTTGCTACAAAAACGTGCAAATAAGCCAAAATAAATCATTGTCGCCGAAAGAGGCATGGCTGGAACGCTGTTCGGAGTAGTAACGTTATGAACAAATGTCTAAGAAATCTAATACCAAACAAATCCGAACTGAAATTCTTTAGAAAATCATTTTTATTTCAATGTTTTACCAGTTTTAAGGCGGCAAGCTGGTAGAAGCGTTAGCAAATGCTTAGCAGTATTTCGTGTGTCTTTGCGTTCTGAGTTCACATTCCGCCGAGGTCGACTTTGCCTTTCATCCTTTCTGGGTCGATAAATTAAGTACCAATTGCGTACTGTGATGGATCTAATCGACTGGCCCCCACCACCAAAATATCGGGCATTGTGTCTTGAGTAGAAGATTAGACCGACCTCAGTTATATGATTTTTTTCTCGTATCCAGAAGGATGAAAGAATGTCTACCTTTGTATCCACATTTGAGAAGATTCGACGACAGAATATATATAGAAAAGGAATGAATACCGTAACTCATTTAGCTCGTTACTCAAACAATTTTGCCAGTCCACTCCCCTTTATCTATATTTAATGATACTACCGCCAGTAAAGATCACTCGAGTGATGCAGGAGTGTTATAGAGCAAAGATGCTAAGCTAGAACTATGGTCTGGATTCCTTTTAGAAAACACAGACATCTATGATGTAGTCTACTGTAGAAAACTAGAAAACAATCAAGATATTGAGCTGAGAAAAATATATTTTCTCGTTTTCTTGTTTTCCTTTCACGTAGTGGTTTTTTCTTTTGTTTGTTCTTTTCGATTTCTGTTTGTTTTTGGTACTTTCAAATTCCAACTAATACATACTTAAAAATAGTAAATGAGATTATTGGAAACATGGAAACGTTGCATATGTAACTAATTAGCCGTAATTACAGTCATATGTTGAAAACAACACCCATAAATATTTACATATGTATATTAGTGAAATACAGAAAACCAAGGCATTGTTCAGGAATTCAAATTTGTTAGTTAAACCAACAGTGAATAGAAAATAAACAGACTACCAACTGCTATTTATTTTCGACCAACTTTACTATACATTGAGCCGTAATATACAGCAAAAACACTTTGGAATAAATTCTAATTGTATTTGCTCCAGCATTCTCTGGTTATCAAAATTCCTTTCATTGTTTGCCGTGAATTTTAAATAGCTTTCACCAACGGCTGTTTCCCACTATCTCTTTCTCTCTCTATCTCCTCATTTCTTTCTTTC
>NC_142938.1:76056392-76061392 GCF_046866305.1 Octopus bimaculoides | reverse complement strand
AAACAGTAGGCTGTACAACATCTACCCACCCTCGGCATATTCTTTCAAAAAAAATAACCCCATCTCTTTCCATACATCATTCTCCTTTTATTCCAATCACTGTGATTGCCAGCCTTCCGTTTATCCTATACATTTTGCTTTGGTGCGCTTACACGACATCCCTACTTGTTGTTGTTTCACAGAGATCTAGATCGATCGTCTTACAGATGAAAAGACTTTGGAATGTTAACGCTGAGACAAAAATAGTATTAGCGTAACTTCTTTCCATTCCTTTGTCGGCTAAGCTCTCTATCTTGTCTCTTATATTTTCGCCTAACACAGGCAAAGCTATGTTTTGCAAAGTACTTTGTTCTTTCCAACGTTGTTTTTTTTTCCTATTCATTGTTAATTGATAAATGCGCGAAGGCACGCACACAAGACATTCATAAACATATAAAAGAATTAAAATAATGTACAGCGAAATATAGATGGGATATGTAAATGCACAGAAATTCAGAAGAGGATATATATGTGCATGTGTCTGTGTATGTGTAGATATATATATATATATATATATATATATATATATATATATATATATATATATATATATATATGTGTGTGTGTGCATGCGTGGGTGTGCGGGTATATAAATATGTGTGTGTGTGTGTGTGTATTTGTATATGTGCGTGCGTGGGTGTGCGTCTGTGTGTGTATGTGTTTATATATAGAGACTTAGGAAAGTAACGCATATAATACTGTATGAATTTTATATCTGTAAGTTAGCAGCCTGAAAATTCACCTAAGTGTAACTAGGAGATTCAGACATTCTGAAATTAAGTGTGACATTATTTAGACACTACAAAAAATTGAGGGAAGAGAACTGCTTCATGTTGGTCATGGCAAAACACGTGACTGAAACTTTGTAGATGAAACAAATGCAAGATTACTATGATGTAAGGGTGGCAACCGACTAGAAAAAAATCCATCCTTAACAAAGAGCAACCACTGCTTTCAAGGGTCATTATTATTAGTATCTTTTTGGTCAACGGACATGGAAAATTCCACTAGACTCAATTTTATTAGAAACACTGAGATCAAGGTTCCAAATACCCTTTATTAGGGGGAAACATTTTCTATAATGCCCCCAACACCTACCATATACCAGTGGATGACATAACAGTAGACTTTGCTCGAGAGATTCCTGACAATAAATAAGGAAGCGTTATCTTTCAGTAGAAGGACCGGAAAATGGGATGTCACAGACAATTCATGAAAATCGGTAACAACTATTTACGAGAATAAGCTCCCTTTGTTGATGGTAAATTACTTTCTTCGCAGTGTAACAATAGATTAACTTTAGATTAGTTTGCAGAAGTTCCGACTAAGCCAGTTACATCGACCATTTTACTAATGTTCAGCAAATATAAACACCCTTGCTACTATTCACGGAATTGCCTCAATTGTCGATCGTACGTTTAATTTACAGACGTCAAAACAGTGATATATAGGGTTACAAAGCGACATTTTCGCTTCGGTATGGACGTATGTGGTTGAAGTATGTGCGAGAGAATTGGAAAAATGGAAGGTGCGGATGTTCAAATCTAAAATCATATGTAGATGTGTACGTGTATATGCATGTGCATAGCTCTATGTATGTAAAAATATTTCAAACAATGTGCTAAACCCTCAGACTGTGATGCTGAGAAGTGCTATTGGTGAGAGTTCTAATGTTTAGAATAATAGTGCAATCCACTAGTATTTATTCATATATTTTATTTCGTGTGGACAGGATCGCAAACATTCGCTTTTACGGTATTACTGTATACTTAGGTATCCTGTTTGAAAGAATTCTTTAGAGCAGTGCATATCTTTTCTATAGATATAATGGGTGCAGCCTATGTCAGGCAGAAAAAAAGAATTATACAAAAGAATTCGCTTCGCATACATTCATTTCCAAACTATAAAAGCGAAAGTTTTCTTTCCATTTCCGATGAAAATATATATATATATATATATATATATATATATATATATATATATGTGTGTGTGTGTGTGTGTGTGTGTGTGTGTGTGTTTGGAGACTGCACTATCATGATAAACGCTAAAGACTCCATCATGAACACATCCCACCCCTAACACCAGCAAAGTGTTGCTCACATCCAACTTCTTACATACAAACACACATAGATATTCGCGCTTATGTCCACGTAGGATTTAAAATATTAGACATTCATTTCACACTTCTGATCCGCCTTCACCCCGACCATGCAAGACATGAAAAGTGCACAAAAGATATAATTCTAGATTAATTTCTCTGAAATTCTCCCAAAAGTTTTTTCATTCCAGTTTTTCGGAACAAACATAAACCGGATGTGACACTTTCTGACCTCCAGTGGCATGAAGGCACCACCATTCTTTTTCATATCAGTCCTTCTAATGAGTGCCTAGTTGGGTTTTCTCCTAATTTTCCTTTGTAAAGCAAGATGAAACGAATCTGTACAACCGTATAGTATATAGATAGATAGATAGTTATAGAAATAGATAGCTAGCTAGCTAGATAGATAGATGAAATAATATAACCAGGTAGGCGCAATATAGTGCCATAAATGAAAATTTTTACCATCACTAATTGTAACTGAAGTTGCCGAGGCAACTATAATGCAAGAAATAACAGTTAAAGACTCTTAATACTGTAAGAATCGTGCTGTATATATATACACACAGACAGGAGAAATAACCGCTCCATGAGTGTCTGTAGGATCTCTGGTCTACTTTTACCTATCACTCATAGGCCCGCCTGTAGTGACTGTAGAGTATGTATTTTATAGGTAACTGTTGCCGAACCGCTAAGTTACAGGGAATAAACACACACACACACACACACATATAAATATACGACAGTCTTCTTTCAGTTTCCGTGTACCAAATCTTCTCACATGGCTTTCGTTGGTCCGAGGCTTTAATTGAAGACACTTGCTCAAGTTGCCACGCAGTGGAACTGAGCCCGGAACGATGTGGTTTGAAAGCAATTTTCTTACCCCACAGCAACTCTTGCGCCACTATACAACGAATCCCTTGCCTCCACACATCCACCCCTATATATATCAACAAACACATATGCACAAAACCACGTTTAGTGCGGGTAACCCGTACCTGAAACGCGCTGCAGTCTTCCAATCTTAGTGTATTGTTTTTGAATCCATACACATAGTTATAAAATTGCGGATTCATCACTAGTCTTTGAAAAATATTAAATTTTTATAATTTTGCAAAATATTTTACGAAAAGTGCGCTCAAAAATCGATACAATTAAAAAGTAAACCAATGCATTGGATGCAGTTGTATGCTTTTCAATTTTATTAACTTGCATCAGCATATACAAAAAAATTACTATTATTATTATTATTATTATTATTATTATTATTATTATTATTATTATTATTATTATTGTTGTTGTTGTTGTTGTTGTTGTTGTTGTTGTTATTATTATTATTATAATTTAATTTATAAAAAGAATATTTGTTTCGATTTTTTTTTGTTTCTTCTGTTTATGAACGATCCTGTTACAACTAAGTGCATCTGAACTTGTCCCATGATGTGCATCATTCTCTCTGCTTTCGAATCTGCATTAATTAACATTCGCTTTTCATCTTTAACTGATAATTCTTTAATTTGCCTCTCAGATGCATCTGTTCCGTCTTGGCCATTATTAACCGTCGAGTTAGGCTGCAATTAGAAAGGTTCATTAAAGACACACGTATATTTCCTTAGTCATCTACATATAAGGCAAAAATTAAAATGTAAGGTTTCACTACAGCGCATTGTAATTAATATTCTGTCTCGTAAAATATTACTTAAGAACCCAATTTCTCATGCTTATTATTTATTCAAATCTTGTGGACGAACACTCAGCAAGAAAAGATAGCAAGTAGTTATGCTCAAAGCTGCAGGAAGAAGGGCCCTCCTCTCTCTCTCTTTCTCCCTCCCTCCGTCTCCCCCTCACTCCCTCCTAGTCTCTCTCTCTCTCTCTCTCACTCCTTCTCTCATATAGGAAAATTTCTCACCTCTCTCATTCTCACTCCCTCTGTGTATATATATATATATATATATATATATATATATATATATATATACAGATATATATATATGTCATCATCATCGTTTTACATCCATTTTCCATGCTGGCATGTGTTGGACGGTTCGACTAGAGTCTGGCAAACCATGAAGCCGCACCAGGCTCTAATCTGATCTGGCAATATTTCTACAGGTGGATGCCCTTCCTAAGGCCAATCACTCCAAGAGTGTAGTGGGTGCTTTTCACGTTCCACCGGCACGGGAGCCAGTCATGTGGCACTGGCATCAGCCACAAATACAATTCAATTTGATTGATTAAGATTTGATTTTTGATTTTGTTATATATATATATATATATATATATATATATATATATATATATATATATATATATATATATATATATATATAGGGAGAATTAACAAAAAAAAACAACAAAAGACGAAGAGAGGTTGTGTAAACAACAAACAGATGTATTAGTTTAGCGCTCGGGAAGTGAAAAAGTCTTTAACGCTTCGAGCCTACGCTCTTCTACAGAAAGGTACACGGGAAGAAACAAGGAGAGAAAATAAAGAATGTGTTATGGCTAGCGATCTGCGCGTGTGTGTGTGTGTGTGTGTATGTGTGTGCGTGTTTATGTGTTTGTGTGTTTGTATGTACACATGTATGTATGTATGCATATACTTATTTACACACACACACACACACACACACACACACATATATATATATATATATAACCATTAGGAAAATTCCTCAACTAATTTATATTGATATCACTTTTGGTCTATATTACTATAAAAACTCAACAGTTATTTTTGAACTAATAAATGTCATTATCTACCCTGATACCATTTGCTTGCCTGTTAATCCTTTTATTCTATTACACATCAGCCTTCTGAATTGAAACCCTGGCTATAATCAAGTAGAAGGCTACAACTTCC
>NC_142938.1:76041392-76053892 GCF_046866305.1 Octopus bimaculoides | reverse complement strand
ACAGTTAACATAAGTGTTGACATTTGAAGAGTTAGCATCAATGTCTTGAACAATCGGTTGGTACTTCAATATGCAAACTGGCACTAATATATCAAGCTATTGTGCGGCGGTTTCTTGTAGAAAACAGGCAACAGTCAATCAATGAAGATATAATGCAAATAATTCAAATAGCTGTCGTCAATGTTGTTGTTGTTGTTGTAGTTGTTGTTTAGCTTCAGGCCAATCTTGATTTAACAGATCTATGATCAAATGTCACTGAAAGCCGAGAAGTTTATCGTCTGAAAAAGCCAGCACGTCTTTAGATTTGATAGGTGTTGACTTAGTTTGTGCGCTTAAGAAGTTCGCTTCGCAAGTCCATGGTTACCAGTTCAGTCGCATTGTGTGGCACATTGAGCAAGTACTGTAACTTCGGGCCGATCATATATATATATATATACATATGTGTGTATGTGTGTGTTTGTGTATCTGTATCTGTGTGTGTATATATATATATATATATATATATATATATATATATATATATATATATATATATATACATATATATGTATAAATATATCTATACAAATACATAGATATGTATGTATATATGTGTATATATATATATATATGTATATATATATATATATATATATATATATATATATATATATATGTATATATATATATATATATATATATATATATATATATATATATATATATATATATATATATATATATATATATATATATATGTATATATATATATATATATGTATATATATATATACACAAACAAACAAACACACATATATATGCGTATCCTGAATCAATAAGTATCCGGACTGTTGCCATAGTTACGAAGCTAAAACACGCAGAGTGAAGCCGATTGGCACAGATGGACCTTGAACTCGGCTGTGCATGCGCACTAAGTTTTCATCGTTCTCGACACAATTAAGACAGAGCTTGTCCAACAGGAATCCGAGTGTCTTTTTCGTCAGCTGCACAATCTTGGCAGACACTCGTTTCGTACACAAATCTTCGGTGATAATGGACTGAACTGATCCGTAATTAATCTGTACATCCTCTGATAACGCATGGATGGTGATTCGACGATTTCGCCCTTGTACATCTGCGATATTTTTCTGAGTTCTGCCGGGTGCGGGTCTCCCAGAAATTTCGTCAATATCTGCATTTTTCGGCCATCTTGGAAAAGTCTCAACCACTCGGCAAACACAAAGTCTGTTCCAGGTCGCACACTCTTAAGCTACACACCACTTAGTGGGAAACGTTGGACGATAATAAGGCCAGAACACACTATACGGGTGACATTGTGTCCGAATTTAAGGCGGTGAGCTGGCAGAAGCATTAGTAGTCCGAGCAAAACGCTGAGCAGCATTGAATCCGTCTTTTCGTGCTGAGTTTAAATTCCGTCGTGGTCGACATTGTCTTTCATCCTTCCGGGGCCGATAAAATAAGTACCATTCGAATACTGGTGTCGATGTGTTTGACTTACGCCCTCCCCTCAAACTTTATGGCCTTGTGCCAAAATTTGAAATCAAATATTGTGTCCAAATTTGAGAACTGTCTGAATAAACTAAAGACAGTGTGATATCCTTTTGTTCTTTGTTGTGTTTTGGTTGTTCTAATTTCCGTCTCAGAATTTAGATATTTTTTACAAACACCCGGTATTTGTTATCTTATACTGAATGTAATAATATCTTAGATCTGTTTATTTTATGTGTTTCGCTTCTTTGTTAATATTGGTGTTGTTGTAACTGACAAAGAAATGTCATAAGACTAGATTTTTATATTGTCAGCATGTATATATGTGCGTTAAGACGGGGAAAAAATAACGCGTAGAAAATAAGATAAAATAAAACGTTAACTATATAATACATAGAAAAAACAATATCTGTCGATAATAAACCATCAACAACCGACAACAACAAAAACCGACAATAAGAACAACACATACATGCAGCAGTAAATGAAACAATCAAAGGTATAAATGAATCTCATGTCACGTATAAATTATCTTGCGAAAAAGAACATTATGGCGCCAAAGAAACGATCAGATAACGTATTTTGCGAGAAATAGAACAAATATGGCGATGTGTTCGAACAAACATTATGTACAAGCATATATATATATATATATATATATATATATATATATATATATATATATATATATATATATATATATATATATAAATATACATATAAATATAAGCATAAACATATATATATATATCCACATACGTGTGTGTGTGTGTGTGTGTGTGTGTGTGTGTGTCTCTGTTTGTGTATACGTGTCGCGAAATCAGTCGATCACGTCCATAGAGATATTTCAGGTGCACAGTAGAAGATGTTCATACATATGCACGATGTATGTGTGCGCGCGCCATTTAGCTATTTATTTATCTGTCTTGCTCTCTTTCGCTCTCGCTATCTATTCTTCTATCTACCTATCTATCTATCTTTCTTTCTTTCTCTCTCTCTCTCTCTCTCTCTCTCTCTCCTTATCACACACACACACACACAATCACACACACATAAACACACACACACATATATATATATACATACATATGTACGTATGTATGTATGCATATATATAAACATATATACATGTACGAATACCTGTATACATATATATATATTTGAATACGTATACATACATATATACATAATATATATATATATATATATATATATATATATATATATATATATATATATATATATATATATATAAATATATATATGTATATATATATATATATATATATATATATATATATATTTATATATATATATATATATATATATATATATACATATATGTGTGTGTGTGTATACATGTACATATGTATGTATGTATACGTGCGTGCCTACAGACCTGTGCTTAAAATAACCTTCTCAAAGACACATACATGCATGAATAACCATACGTATGTTTTCCTAGTTTTCTGCAGAGAGAAACAAAAGACAGGAGCTAGGAAGAGAGAGAGAGAGTGAGAGAGAGAGAGAGAGGAAGAAATGGTGAGAATACCTGTATGAGAGAAAAAAATTGGAGGAGATGTAGTGAGTTTGTGACGTGTATACATCCATGTAGATATTTTCAAACAACATTTTTTTTTTACTTGAGACGCCAGTAGATTTACGATGTTTAAAAAAAAGAAAAAAGAATGTCCACCAAATCACAGATCAAATGAGAAAAAAGAAAAGAGAAATTTGCTTGACAGAAGCTATTAATTTATGAATAAACAAGAGTTCTGAAACACCTTTTTAACAATTTTAATCAAAGCGTAATGCGACTAAAATGGAACAAATCTTTTACACAGGAGTTTCAAGAAAATTATTAGATAGAAATAAAGAATTTGGAAATATTGATTCTTGCCATTAGCACAAATTCTCTATTTTACTTGAAGATGTAGGGGGCCAGCACGTAGATTGTTGAATCAGAGACCTCTCATTCCCAATACATATGTGTTAATTATTTTATTGACGCCAGAGCAATAAACGGTGAAGTCGGTGCTCCTGGGATTTCAAATCAAATGTTGAGGAAATCAGAATGAAATGTTAGCTGTGGCTTATTTGCATTCCTTTTATACTTGTTTGATATTGCATTTTGTGAACAATAGCGTCGGCGGTGGTAAACAAGCTTCTAATGAACCTGTCAGCATCTCACCATTGCATTTACAATGCCCAAATCGACAAAGAAACGTGCGTGTGCATCTGTTTATGCATGTATGTATGTGTATGCGCGTAAAGCACAACTGAAACAAATATCGCAAGGCTGTCTTTTGTGTATCTGTACCGGTTTATTGGTTTCGCTTACCGGTATTTATTTCACCAATGTACCATCGCCGAAAGTTATACTCGCATGCAAACTAACACCAACGTCCACGCACACACACGCATATAAGTATGTGTTTGTGTGTATATAAATATTTATATATGCGCATATATATATAGATATATATAGTTTTAGGGAAAAGAACCAAGGTTCATGAACTCATCGATGAAACTTAATTTATTCTTTATTTTTTATAAATTGATTTTAATTGAGTTTTTACCTACAGTTTTGGATTTTATCCCTAATATTATTATTATTATTATTATTATTATTATTATTATTATTATTATTATTATTATTATTATTATTATTATTATTATATATACACCCACATAATTTCATTTGCTGTTAGTCCTGTAGTTTATCCAATCAGTCTCATCCACAGGTATTGGCTATCACATTAGACAGTAATCTGGAGATTGTTTGTTTTATCAAATAAGTGTCTGAAAATATACAAATGCCGTAGTTTTTATGACAAAGAAGAAGAAAACAGGGACCTAGCAATTTTTCTCTATCAATTAAGAATTGATTCATCTAATTTCGATCTCATCAATCTGGCCATATTCTGCAATATTACAAGCTACTATTGACAACTCTCCAAGTGCCATTGAAATGAAATACGACCAATCGGACTCATCAGAATTACATATAAAATCATTTTGAGAAAAAGAACTTAAATTCTCTTCAATTAATAAATATACCGAGTTGGCTGTGGTTACAAGATTGCATTTACATAATGCAAACAAAACAAACCGTTGGTGCGAACTAAACGGTCAAGGAAGAAAAAGAAACAAAAAGATTTTGTTTCGAAGTGCTATGAAAAATTATCGGCTGCTTATCAGTTACTCTACCTGCAAAAGGACTTTATTGTTGAGTTCTTTATTAATATTTTGCTGTTCTTAGAGTACATTTTTTTTCCATCAGTTAAGAAAACCCAGACAGATTTCTATTATTTTATCACTTCGAAGTTTGTTGTCCAACAAATTATAGCGGCCAGCCCAATGTTGTCTTTCTAGAAGTCAGGAATCAGCTATCTCAATGGCCAGCAGGCACACACTTACCACAGAAGCACTCATATATATATATATATATATATATATATATATATATATATATAGATAGATAGATAGATGACGCATGCGCACTCGTTTTCAATGGCTTATATATTATGTCTTACTAAGAAGAATATATGCATAAAAAGGAGAAAATAAATTAATATATACTCACACTTGAAGGAAAAGTTTTGCATGTTTAAACACACTGGTAACAAAATTACCCATTCTTACACTCATTCTATTTGACATAATCATCTTCTTAAACTCATACATTATCCGATTATAAATAAATGAATTAAATTTAGATATACTAGGTTCACCAGTAAATATATGTACTCATGATACCTAAATAGGTAAAGTACTTTCAAAATGAGTATATGCCGCCGATGTATTGATGTAGAAACTCATTTAGAAATCTTCCAAATGGCGTTCAGATGGTAAACGGAACAGTTTGTAATTGTATATTAAACATGTTGCGCTGTATTTCTTAAGAGCTTTTCCAAATTTATAGTGAGGTGCCATCTTAGAGCATTGTATAATTAACGATTGTGTCTCTTTTATTGAATCAATTCTACTGCAGCTTCTTTTCAAACAATTGTATTATCACTAATACAATCCAAGAAGGAATCACCATTGTTCTCTTTCCAATCATACTTAACTATTTTTCAATAGGAATCAGGGTGCGTTCCGGATAATATAATTCTAGGTATAGTATATCTCCTGTATTATAACTTGCGTTAGGCTTAGCAATAGAAATCGCAACAAGAAAGTTTCTTAGCAACAGAAATCGTAAGAAAGTTTCTTAGTTCAAAGAAACCAATGTAAAAACTAATTTGAAACCGATGTTCTAGTATGGTCGTTGCTATCATGGCTAAAATGAACTACAGAGCCATAGAGAAGCAGAAGCTCACGGCAGTAAGAGTTGTGACTAGATGTCGATAGATGTCGATTCTCTGTTGATTTTAATTCCAATCACGCTTCAATGACATTTATCCGATGCCACAGGGAAATGCAGTTTTCTTTTTTTTTTGTCCTATCTTACTCTGAAGTCAAATATGATGCTTCTGATCATGGAAAATCAAAACTTTGAATTTGTTGCACTAATGCGTGCAATAAATATCAATATTTTTTTTATTAGACAAACAAAATGAAGCCACATTGAAATAGTCTCGTTAATTGAAAAGCCCAACAAATGTATTTCTCATTTTCTCATGGACGCATTGCGGATACTGGTAGAAATTGGTTCTTTGTTAAAAATGTATTTCACACGATGAAACAGCATTCGTGAATCATTTCATTAAACTAACCAACTGGTCACATTTAAGC
The DNA here is from genome assembly GCF_046866305.1 of Octopus bimaculoides. Lineage (NCBI taxonomy): Eukaryota > Metazoa > Mollusca > Cephalopoda > Octopoda > Octopodidae > Octopus > Octopus bimaculoides. The sequence goes on along the minus strand of NC_142938.1, from coordinate 76,047,664 downwards.
ATATCATATATATATATGTGTGTGTGTGTGTGTGTGTGTGTGTGTGTGTGTGTGTGTGTGTGTGTATGTATGTATGTATGCAACACATTTCATAAGATACCAATATTACCTCTTTTCCTTCGAACATGAAAGGCTATGTTTTATAATACATTTTACTAGCGACATTTCAACTATTATATTTGATAGAGTGTTTTAATATTGGTGATATGATCTTTGCATGAATTTCATTAAATAATTCCTTGCTTTCGCTTGGGCGTTGTGAGAACTGATTTTGCTTTTGGGGAAACTAGATAGATATTAATCACTCACCTTACCGTTTAGTGCACTACTGACAAATATTTACACACGGATGTTCATATTTTAGACAAAGGTCAAACAAGTTGGATTGGCAGTGTTGTTAAAACGTTTAATCAAATGCTCTGTTTTATATGTTTCGGTTCTCTGCGCTCTTAGTTCAAATCCCACAACAGTCCGTAATATTTTTCATACTTTCGGTTTGCTAAAAAATCTCAAATTAATACTGGTGCAATTAGCTTTCCATCTAGCAGTAACATCCTTGATGTTACACGGGGCATTCATTCGGGAGGCCGAGAGATTGTCTCTATGTGCTTACGAATACATAGACGTCTAAAACAGTAAACGAAAGCGTGGTATATACTTCCAAATTATATTCCCTTATAAGTAAAGACTTGTGCTTATTAATTTTACCCATGGAGGTCGACTTAAACAGAGAATAACTATTATTAGAGGCCTTTCCAGAGACGGGACTTCCTTGTCCTTTTCCAGGCCTTTACATATATATGTCATGACACAGAAAGAAGGGCAGTAGTCATGACGCATTTAAACTACTGGGAAGACGAAGAAAGGAAATTCTTCTCAGAGTGGATTTCAGGTCTAACTACTGCAACACTACACACTCCATTAAAGACACCCCAGAACTAAATAGGGGTGTTAAACCAGGTGACTGATTATGTCTACCTAACTCCGACGGTCTTCCAACTGCTAAATTGTATTGAAAATGATTATTCGTCCCGACATTATGGCCGCAATGACATTCCCGAAATAACGCTCAGTGGGATTGATCTTGGAATTTCGTATCTACGAATGGACATCTTAAGCACATAGTTATACTGTCCAGTGCGACTTTTCCCAAAACGTTAAGCTGTAATTTCGGATAGTTTTGGCTGCCATGTATGACGACAGAAGGCTTTCCTTCAATATAATCATTACTGTAACGCATGTATATTATATGGACAAGCGCAAGCGTGGCTGTCTGGCTAAGAAGTTAGCTTCCCAACCATGAGGTCTTGGATTCAGTGTGGAACTGCGTGGAACCTTGGTCAAGGGGCTTCTACTATAGCCCTAGGTCAGTGTGTTTATGTGTGTGTGTATGTGTAGATTTGTATTGTGTTTGTTCCCCACCGCCGCTTGACAATCGTCCTAGGTCTATTTACGTCCCCATATCTCCAACGGTTTTGGCATTCTAATTATTCTGCTAATCGGCCTCACTTAAATGTGTTAATAATGCTCCTGGTTTTGATTCATATTTTATCAACGTCCATCCATAGCAGACTTGAACATTAATGGGTCTCACTTATTATAACATAACAGAGTGGATGTAATTATTGATTATTTGACAAACTGATCAAAGAATTCGGAGTTCATGCTCGGATTTCTGTTGATCCTCAGGGAATGTCACCTATGACAGATGGGCGTCTAATCCATTAAAATATTTATATTGCTTCCATTTAACGCCATCAAACCGGATCTAAGCAAAAGCTCCTGAATATTTCAGTTGAATTGAGGATTAGATAATATGACATTTCCATTGAATATGAAGGACTATCCAGTTGGCAGAGTTGTTAAATCTTTCGACAATAAACCTTTTGGTATTAAGATACGATTACTTATTCGGTGAGTTCAAATCCCACTAAAGTGATGTTTGGATTTCTTATTTCCTATTTCTGGGTTCAGCGAAATAAAGGCCCGGGTGTTGCTGTGTGGTAAGAAGCTTGCTTACCACACAGCCAAGGCGGCGAGCTGGCAGAAACGTTAGCGTGACGGGCTTAGCATAAAAATACGTATGTCGAATTGACGTACAGCAAGGCGTGATGAAGTCTTTTGCTCAAGAACACAAAGCAATGGAATCACGATCGCTAGAGCAACACCCCTAGCCACTGAGCCATGATAATATATATTCTCCGATGTAAAGTGAAATTGATTGAAAAATGACGAGTTAACCATAGCCAGAATCGAACGCACATATCAACGCTTACACGGCTACATGCACTCTGATTGGGCCAAACGCTCACCCATCAATTTCAGCCAAATTTTACGTATATATACTTGAGCTGTCTAATACTATATAAAATATTTACAAACAGACCAGAAATCTTTGGAAGATACAGAGAGAAAGCGTCTATGGAAGCCTATGCATCCAGAGAGAGAACGTGAGAGAGAGGGAGAGAGAGAGAGAGAAAGAGAGAGAGGGAGAGAAAGTGAGAGATAGTGAGAAAGAAAGAAATAGATGGATAGATAGACAGATAAATGCATGCTTGCATACATAAATACATACATACATACGCACATTAATACACACATACAGACATACACACATACACACATACACACATACAGACATACACACATACATACATACACACATACATACATACACACATACAGACATACACACATACATACATACATACATACATACACACATACATGCGTACCTGAGTTTTGTTATTAATATGTAAAATTTTAAACACACATTGCTTCATTTTTCCATTTGCCAACAAATGTACGCACGCACACACACGCACTCGCACACACACGCATACACACACTTACTCATATGTGAGTGTGTATGTGTGAGATCACGCGCGCGCACGTGTGGGAGTGTGTCGTGTGCATTGTCAACTGTTAAAGAAGGTAAACTGAAAAATCTTATCATTCGTTCTTGAAACCGTTCGGAATTCTGAAGTAATTTCATAAAACTATTATTATGAGCAAATGAAATTTGTTTATGGAAAATTACACCAGATTTAGGTCATTGATCGATCTTGTGACGTCATCAAATACGCTGATCATTACTCAAGCCTCAATTATCGTCATTATTTTGATTAATATCTTTAAGAAGGCAACGAGTTGGCAGAAACGTTAGCACGCCGGGCGAAATGCTTAACGGTATTTCGTCGGGTTTTTTTTTTGCTGCTCTGAGTTCAAATCCCGCCGAGGTCGACTTTGCCTTTCATTCTTTCGGAGTCGATAAATTAAGTACCAGTTGCGTACTGGAGTCGATCTAATCGACTGCCCCCCCCCTTCCAAACATTATCAGCCCTTGTGCCTAGATTAGAAAAGAATATTAATTTAAAGGCGGTGAGCTGGCAGAAACGTTAGCACGCCGGGCGAAATGCTTAGCGGTATTTCGTCTGCCGTTACGTTCTGAGTTCAAATTCCGCCGAGGTCGACTTTGCCTTTCAACCTTTCGGGGTCGATAAATTAAGTACCAGTTACGCACTGGGGTCGATGTAATCGACTTAATCCGTTTGTCTGTCCTTGTTTGTCCCTTCTATGTTTAGCCCCTTGTGGGCAATACAGAAATAGGTATTTCGACTGTCTTTACTTCTGAGTTCAAATTCAGCCGAGGTCGACTTTACCTTTCATCTTTTCGGAGTCGATGCATTAAGTACCAGTTGCGTACTGGGGTCGATCTAATCGACTGAACCTCTTCTTCAAAATCATGGGCCTTGTGCCTTGAGTACAAAATGATTAATATCTTTAAGTGTTAGAGAAGACTATTCCTAAATCATAGTGGAAGAAATAACACTCAATATGGAGTGTAAGTGTGACGGAAAAAGGTTCGGATGATGTTGATAAGTTTTGTGGGAGGGCCCAGATCTAATTGACGTCATTGTGTGTTTTCCTTAAATTTAATATTTTAAAAATTATATCCATACTTATTTTCTTTTATTCTTTTATTCCTTTATTTGTTTCAGTCACTTGACTGCGGCCATGCTGGAGCACCGCCTTTAATCGAACAAATCGACCCCCTACGAATACGAATCTGATGATGATGATGATGAAGAGGAATATGAGGATGATGATGATAATGAGGAGGAGGAGGAGGAATGGGAGGTGAAGTGGAAGAGGTGGAAGAAGCGGAGGAAAAGGGGAAGCAGAGGATGACAAAGGGGAAGTAGAGGAGAAAGAGAAGGACGTGGAGGAGGTGAAGGAGGAGAAGGGGGAGAAGATGAGCAGGAAGGTGGGGATGTTGGTGGTGATGATAGGACGAGGGGTAGAGATGGCAGTGACGGTGAAGGAGGGGGTGGTGAAGAAGACGGTGATGATGATGATGACGACGACGATGATGAAGATAATGAGCATGATAATAAGGAAGCTGACGTCGACGACGACGACGATGATGATGATGATGATGATGGTGAGGTTGATGATGATGATGACGACGATGACGACGACGACGATGACGACGACGACGATGACGACGACGACGATGACGACGACGACGATGACGACGACGACGATAATGATGATGGTGATGATGATGATGAAGTTGAGGAGGATGGTGATGATGATGATGATGATGATGAAGTTGAGGAGGAGGATGATGATGATGATGATGATGATGATGATGATGATGATGATGATGGAGTTGAGGAGGATGATGATGGTGGTGGTGGTGATGACGACGACGATGACGACGATAATGAAGACGAAGTTATTTTTGATGTTACTGATGATGATGATGATGTTTGACATCGTTGACCAGCAACATTTCGGTTACTACCGAGACCAGCAAAATCACAGTGATCACTGCCACCACCACCACCACCACCACCACCACCACCACCACCACCGCATCTACTATCTCTACGACGACGATGACGACAATGGCAACTGATCAACAACGCAAGGTATTATTGTCTGACAACACAGATAAATAAATAGAGAAAAGCAACAAATAAAAGAGACAGAACAGCTCATGGTCGTTGTTGCTGTTGTGGTTGTGGTTGTTATTAGAAAAATCCAGGTTTATTGTGGCCTGAAAGAACATCATATCTTATTTAGTACTAAATGTAATCAATAGATTTACACTTGCTTCCAGGAAGCGATAACTTCGTTTTCACGTAAAATGAAAAACAAAAAAGAAAGAAAAAAAATAGACAAGTGTAAAGAATTCCATTTGTGTCGCAATAAACATCAACAATCAACAATATTATTTTGTGTGTATTGACGTATACTTAATTCGAAATATAATTATATATATATATATATATATATATATATATATATATATATATATATATATTTATAAATATATATACTTAATATCTCATACAAAATAATGGATATTAAAGTAGAAGAAAACACGGATAAGAATGGAAAGCACATGCTGTATACACCCGGTAAACAGAATGTAAATTGTTTTTTCTGTGAATTATTAACAATGAAACGTGTGTAGATAGGTGTATACATAAACGTATATAAATATATAAACGTGTGTACGTCTCTCTATGTTTATACATACATACAAACATATATATATATATATATATATATATATATATATATATATATATATATATATATATATATATATATATATATATATTATATATATATATATGTATGTAAGTATATATATATGTATATATATGTATATATGTATGTAAGTATATATATATGTATATATATATACACACACACACACATATATAAAAAAATATATATGTATATATATGTATATGTGTGTGTGGTTGTGTGTAGTGTGTATGTGTGTATGTATTAGAAGAAAGATAAACACAATTAGGCGTAATGAGTTTATTTATATATGGAATTTAAAACACAGTACGTAATAAAGTAGACGAAATAAACCAAATGTGTGACGTAGGAGCCTAATCCTGACAACTAACAGCTGTTTCGGGTGAATCGTTGCTTATATCGTAATCACGTTGATTACGTAATAAAGACCCATAATGTTGTAGGTGTATGGAATACGTTCAAATCGAACCATTTGGCACAGTCAGGTAATCCTCGCCGCAAAAAATGTGACTAAAAGGGCTTCTCGTAGAAGTTTTTATCAATATATAAATTCAAAGGGAGCGGAGTGGAGCTAAGGAAACACAGGGGGAAAGGGAAGATGAGAAGAGGGAGAGGTGTGGGGTAATGAAAAAGAAGGTAGCACTATGAAGATATCAGTTAAGAATGACCAAGGATGAGTTAAATTAGATTATAAGGGGAGGAAGTGA
>NC_142938.1:76031392-76036392 GCF_046866305.1 Octopus bimaculoides | reverse complement strand
ATGTATGTATGTATGTAAGTATGTATGTATGTATGTATGTAGGTATGTATATATATATATATATATATATATAATATTTGTTATTTATTTAATTGAACGTGACGCATTTATTTCCAAGATATATATAAATTACTAAACTACTAACTATATATATAACTAAATTACTAAACTACTATGAAGAAGAAGTGAAAAGAAAATCACTTGATATGTTTGATTACTGTCACTCATGTTGTGCCATGCTGATGATTTCCAAAGGGAATGAAAGAGTGTTATGCACGATTATTACAAATTAGAAATAGCAAGATTTTCGTCATAAGTAAGCAATAAAAGTGTAAAGGGACATGTATGTTTTATGAGTCTTTTTCTTCAGTCCTTAATAGCAAACTCATTCTTCTGGTCCAATCATATATTCTGAAGAAACGATATTCTTCCTTACCTGGTAGGGAACACCGCGTGTATGTGTGTGTGTGTGTGTGTGTGCAGAGTGGGTGAGAGAGAGAGAGAGAGAGAGAGAGAGCGAGAGAGATAGAGAGATAGAGAGAGACAGGCAGACAGACAGACAGACAGACAACCAGACAAACTTACATATTCATTGAGAAAGCAGGAAGTTAGATTATACAAATGGTATAAACAGAATCAATGGTTATATTTTCGCATAGCTCTGATTTAATTTATACTAACGAAGACACTATAAATTCATCAGTTTATACTCTCCTCCAATTAAGCTGAATACGATTCGAAAAATCCAAAAAAACAATGGAGGCATAAAAATGGTCACAACTAAGTGAATTATAACGATCCCTAAAATTTGTAGCGCTGTGTTAATACTATAAATAACTTCTATTTGCTAATATTTAATGGCCAGTGATTAGCTGTCTCATACGATAGCTGTCTTCATCTCTGAAAGCCCCACATCTGTTTTTTTTTTATGTATATTATTTTAATAATGGATGTATTTTTAGAACGCAGTTCAAAGTAAAAAAAAAAGCGTGCTTCGTTTCAAAGAGTGAGTGAATTCTCTGTTGCTTTGTTCTGGAATGGTTTGTCTTTAAACTGTCAAAAGAGGATCCTTGTTTCAAAAATAGAAAGAAAACAATGATAACGAAAAAGGGAAGTAAAAAAAAAATTGTACTTAATTAGAATCTTCGGCAAATAAGTTGTTGCCGGCTCTGCTCGAGATTTTCTCTTCTTCAAAGCTTCTAACCAATTTCTAGTTGTGTGTAAGGTCAATGATAATAGAATTAATGCAATATCGATAATGAAAGTAACGTGGTAATGGAACGCGTGGAATTAATGCAATATCGAAAAAGAGTTCGATTACCATCGTCGCCATCATCATCATCATCATCATCGTCATCATCATCATCATCATCATCATCATCATCATCTTCATCATCGTCGTCGTCGTCGTCATCTTCATCATTGTCATGAACATCATCTTTGCTATCACCTCGCCAACAGCACCATATTCATCAACATCATCAGCAGCAACAGTAGCAGTGACAGCAGCAGCAGCAGCAGCAGCAGTAGTAGTAGTAGTAGTATGCATGGAGATGAATGGACTGGATGTGTTGACATAGCTTCATGAAAGATTTATGTTTTAATTAATAAAAAAAAAAAATATTTATTTGGATTATTTTGCCCCCCCCCCCCCACCGCCAAAGAAAAGCTGAAGCTCTGCCCACCTCGTTTATCTTTGGAATAAGGAAACAACTCTTTTTTTTCGTGGAAATTTGTAAATTTATATTTTATATTTTGTTTACATTCGATTACTAGTTTGTTTTTTCAAAAGAATTTCTCTTTCTGAGATTGCATGCAATAGTGACTGAACTGATCTAATCCATAAGTTGAAAAGTCTGCTGAAATAATCATTAATTACAACACTAAAACACAAACAAAAGATTGAAATTTGGAATTTACAGAGCCAGACACATTTGGAAAACAAAATAAACATTTTTAATTCGACACCCACACAAACAAAATGTTAATAACATCTTTGCTGGCGTAGACAGTCAAAAATATTCGCTGGACAAATGTCTGCTCTTGGAAGAAGAGAGAAAAAGATAAGAAAAATATCTTACAAAGGGCCATGTTTTCTTGACTGAGAAGTAGTTCCAAGAAAGGAATGAGCAAGAAGAATGTTGTATACTTCTTGCCCAGAGCGGTACAGTTTTTCAAATGTTCATATAAAATCGGTTAAGAGGAGTTCAGACCAAAATGGGAACATTGTGGTTTTCACTGTCCGGAATAAATTTACCATCTTCAACATTATATAACATTCACACACACACACACACACACACACACACACACACACACACACACACACACACACACACACACACACACACATATATATATATATATATATATATATATATATATATATACTATTGTGTCTGGGGAGAACCATTTTCGTTTTGTGACTTATAATTTAACACACTCACCGGTAAAATTTCCACTTATTCCTTATTTTTACTTTCCTAAAATTTTCGTTGCGTCCTGCAACCTTTTCAATAGTCTTGACTCACATAAAAATCTTGCAAACCAAATCTGAAACTGATATATATATATATATATATATATATATATATATATATATAATATTAAAATATTTATAAATTCTTTCCATGGATCCATGGATTATTATTATTATTATTATTATTATTCGGATTCCGTCGAGAGCGACTCTACCTTTCATCTTTTCGGAGTCAATACAATAAGTACCAGTTAAATGCTGGGTTCGATAAAATCGACTTACTTCTTTCTCCCCGTAATTGCTGACATTTTGCCAAAAATTGAAACCTGTATATATCTAAAACTATTGCATAACATGTTTTTCCACCCCAGACAGGTTTTGCTGAAATATTTTGTAAGAGCTCTAGGGTTTGTTTTTTTATTGTTTAGCAAACTATTTTATTTGTTTTACGCATAACTTCCTGATTTACGATCTGATCGTCTTTTCTTTTCTAATTTTTTTTTTACTTTGGTTTCTTTTATTTATTGGTGTTTTTGTTATGTCTTCCTTTCTTTTCAGTGTTCTACTTCGATTTCCGATATTTTAGCTTTGAGAATCTTTCTTCATAGATTAGCTAACGTTATAGTAAGATCTAAACTATTGCCTTTACATTTTTATACGAATACATTGCAGGAGTTTCAAGTTGTGAGTAGAGTATACCTGTAAAATAGAATCCTATTCCTCAACTGCCCGTTTCTGTTATTTGTGTTATATCTGCAAGAGCTGAGGAGTAAAATCTGGCGCTTCATTTTTATTGCTATAATTATCTCTGTGCACCGACTATTCGTTTCTGGTGATCTCGAGTTTTGTACTTTCAAGTTTTCGTCAAGCTCATACATCGATTACAAACTACTCATTCCATTGTTAATCTTGAATTGAATGATATTGTTTTCACTTGTTTTTACTCATATCATTTGTCGTTTGTTTGCATGAAACAGTCTGGAGCTGATAAACGGTGATCCGCGAGATTGTTCTCGTTGCATTAATTTGTCGACTACTACTTGTAATGCATTAATCATACAAAAATCGATAAATTTTTTACATTCTTAATGTACATAATTGTTCTTCAAAATTACTCTTATGCCATGCTTAATGTTCTTTTTTCTTTGGGGTGAGGGGCCAGTTCAAAATTGTAATTCCATATCTTTGCAACGATTATGCCGTCGTTTCTAATTTTGAATATACCTAGGAATCTTTAGTCCATCAAACAAAATGCTCAGCAGAATTTCCTCCGGCTTTAGTTAACAATTTCAAATTCTGGTTTTGTCGACTTTGCCTTCCACCCTTTTGTAGTCGATAATGCGAGTTCCAGTTGTGCACTGGGGCCCCTGTAATCCACTATCCACCTCCATTAAAACTGCTAGCCTCGTGCGAAATTTTTAAAGAGTTAAACGAAAATTCCTGTCATTTGTATACTTAACAATAAGGAGTTTTGTGACTTGTGAGAATCTACATTTCAACTGACAAAGAAATGTTCGTTTGACTGACTTTATATTTTCTTTTCTGTCATATTTTAAACACAGTTCACGTTCAAATGTTTACTGCATACGCTCGTTAACAAGAGCGCAAAATTAACAAGAAGCACAAAATATAACAGTGAGCACAAAAACAAATTGTACTAGAGAATAAAGAATATCACAACAGAGAATGAAGACTATTACAAATATATTTAACAGAACGGTTAACTGAAAAAACGAATAAGTTCGTACATTTCAACAAATATTTTGAACTACAGCGGTGAGAACCACAGCGGCACATCACATATTTGTGCCTTAAAAAGGATGGTGGCAGTTTTGAATTCACATCATTACAGTAGGCAGAAGTATTACACAAAATATTGAAAGATACGTTTTCCATTGAGAAGAGTAAAGCTTTTTTGTATAGAAGACTCAACACAACAAAGGTTGGGATAGGCAGACACTGCTGCTTATATATATTTACACTAGAATTTGGGGAAGAGAAATACACGGGTTACAATAAGGGACATTGGGTGTGTTCGGTGTTCCGTGGTTGATTATTAACTTTGCACCACAGTATGAGCTTGTGTTTTAGACAGGATTAATGAGATACGACGGGTAATCGGAAATGGTCAAAATTTACAAGTTTTAACGGCACTTTTATCGAATACTTCAAGGCCATACTAGAGGTTGAAATCCCGCCGAAGTCAACTTTGCCCTTCATCAATTCAGGGTCGATAAAATAAGAAGTAGTTGTGCACAGACACAAAATAACAACAGAATGCACCTTTATTATTGATGTTTGTCTACATATTTATGCGATTTTCTAGTACAGGTGCGTTTGTCTTCTGGAGCATTTCTATATACCTGAGGTGTGCCGCGACGCATAGCGTTTAGAGAATATGCCCATTGGATTTGTATGCTCCAAGAATTTTTGCATGGCTGTGAAGTTGTGTTGCTTTTGGTTCTACTTTAGCGTTACTACCGTGAACAGAATGCGTAATGTGTGCCGAATTATTCTACTG
>NC_142938.1:76011392-76026392 GCF_046866305.1 Octopus bimaculoides | reverse complement strand
CTGCACCGCCCTCATCTTTGCGATTGAATAAATGGCCGTATAACATCGATCACAACTTTACTTCGGTATTCAGAAGGAAATATATTTTCCGCCATTTTTTTTCTTTTTTTTTTTTCTTAGTATTTTCTCTGTGAATTGTTCTTGCTACAAAATCTTTCGGACAATTCAAATTCAAAAGAAACACATTGAAAAGGAAATAAAAAAAAAAGAATAAAACAATTCGAAGATAACAGCGCTAGTCAATTTTAGTGAAAAATTTTGTACATGTTGTGACATCGGACTTCTATTTTCTAGTAATGCATTTTTGGAGTTGAAGTGTGATAGAATAAGAAATGTATTGTTGCTAGCCAGACGTTTCTCGCTATTTGCCGGAATCAATTCTGTGAAATGGTATATCTATTTCACACATCATTTCCCCCGGGCGCTGTAGTTGGAAGAAACAACAGTTAAATCACATTGAAATTACACCGCTTAAAAGTGTCTCAAAATTTGGTCTTGTTTTGAATATCACATGTAATATACGTAACACGAAAACAAAGCGGCAGAGACTTAACATCGATTCAAAACGCCTTTCAATGTCGCATCATATCCCTTCGGTAACACCTTTTTACCATCAATTGTCGAATTGCAGCCCTTGAACAAGTTTGTATACGTGAGGCTGTTAGCATCTTGGAAGGCAGCGCCTTCAGCAACACTCTTTGTCTGGTAACTTAGAATACATGCCCAAAGAAGTCACACGACACCACCGCAACATATAATCACATGAAAATATGAGCCTATATGAGCAGAATGCTATGCATGGATATGTTAGTAGAAAGCTCCATAGATGTATAACCAGCTTACCATGGATGAATAACCAGATTACTACCTCCCACTTTGAAGGGTACGTTTTTGCAATCCAGAAACAGGAAATATCAACCAAGTACCTGATGCACAAAAGGGATAGAGATGCAGGAAAGGCTGTAAAATGTGACAACTGATATAGGATTTGTAGAGATTACACTGAAGATATAACCCACATCATAAGCAGTTGTCCAAAAATACCATCACGGTATTATCTACCGATGAGACATGACATTGTAGCTAGGACAATTTATAATGAAATCTGTCGGAAGGATAATCCCGAGGACAAAGAAAAAAACCCCACAATATGGTAGAAGCCATAGCCACTCATAATGAAAAGGAATACTGGTGGAATGACCTCAATAAAATGTAAGCACAACAGACCTGATATATTGGTTTAGCATAGAGAGGAGAAACTGTGCACAGTTGTGGAAATTAGCTGCCTTTTACTAATTTTCATTAACCATTATTCTTTTCTACTCTAGGCACAAGGCCTGAAATTTAGATGGAGGGGGCCAGTCGATTACATCGAACCCAGTATGCAACTAGTTCTTAATTTATCGACCCCCGAAAGGCTGAAAGGCAAAGTCGACCTCGGCGGAATTTGAACTCAGAACGTAAAGACAGACGAAATACCGCTAAGTATTTCGCCCGGCGTTCTAACGTTTCTGCCAGCTCGTCACCTTTTCATTAACCATTATTAATGAATATAATCAGAATTTTGTAAACCCACGCCCCCTCCTCAAATAGTACATATATACCTTTATCTTTCTAGTGACAATAATGATGGCCGTATTTACTATATCAAGGACCGCTTCAGGAAAGAAATTTATCGATTCACTTTTAATATTTTTCGGCTATACTCCAAGCTGTTCTCGTCAGCGTTTTATGGGAATGTTTAAGAGTTTCACAATATCCTCGTTTCTGACATTATCGTTATGAAATTTTGATGCATATTGTGGGAATTACTTAAAAACCGATTGTTAATGTTATGCCATTTGATAATGTGTTTGATGGAGAAACTTTGAAGCTGTCTGACAAGTGTATTGACGTAAGTAGAAGCTGTTAACATCGTTGTTAGATATATTACGTGTTAAATAGATTTTACTTTCAAGAGTGATACTAGCTGAGTGGAAAAGGTTCTTGACCTCTAAATGCATGCAGCTCAGTTTGCTATATTCCACTAGTATTCAGTGGCTGCTGACACGGCTGTGTTGTTAAGACACAAGCTTTGCATCTACGTCAATTCGAGTTCATTCTCACCGTACGCCACGGTGGGAAAACATCTATAAGCATAGCGACATATTGACTAAGCGGTATGATAAAAAAAAATTGATAGACGGAAACTGGCTGGAAAACCAACAGAACGGCAACTCTCTGTTCTTCAGTACAAAATGTAATAAGTGGCTCAGTTTAACAATAGTATGGGGGCCTTGAATACCTGTAGCAGAGTATGTCCTATTGCAAGCATTCGACCTAGGTTTCCCACTTACGGATACCTGACTTCCTTCCCTCGGCCGGTCTCAGGGGCTCCTTAAAATGGTCTGCACTTTGCATTACCTCCTCCGACGAAACTGATATTAACACTTAAAGAAACAGCTTCAGTGCACTGCAGGATTGGGCCACTCCTCGAAAAAGACGGTACACTCACAGGAAACCCAATTAAATACTAAGTGAGCAACTCAAAAGGGTTTTCACTCCATACTTAGGGCACTTTCAAGTCAGCAATCCAACTAACTTTTTTATCACTGCAGATATAAAAACAGAGGCAATGATAATCGATTCCATCAATATAAAGGAAGACGATGTAATAAGGGCTAGATATGAAATGAATCCAAACCCAGCTACTAACTTTGATGGATTCCCAGCAATCCGTCCAAAAGTATGTAAGCGAGTTCTAGCAAGTCCACTGTAGTCCTTCTTTCAGAGCTTCCTTGCAACTGGCAAACTTCAAAGAAAACTGAAGGAGGATAAATTATGCCCTATTCATAAAGGAGGTAGCAGAGCAGAGGCCAGGAACTACAGACCTATCTCTCTGACCTCGCACATCAGCCAAGTCATGGAACGAATAGTCAGAAGAAGACGAATCGCATTCCTTGAAGAAAAGACTTGCTGCCTGACACGCATGGTTTCCGACCAGGAAGAAGCTGCCTGACTCAGCTCTTACAACGCTATGACTCGGTGCTGAAACAGCTTCTGAACAACTCAAATGTGGAAGTGATATATCTCTATCATGGAATGATATGTCACAAACTGCGTGATCTCGGCATAGTTGGAAAACTGAGAGAATGGCTTTATGACTTTGTGAAGGATAGAAGTCAGGTGGTAGTAGCCAATGGGGCCACCTTCAATGACACGCAAATAGTGAGCAGTGTTCCGCAAAGCAGTGTTTTGGAACCACTACTGTTCATAATGGCCCTCTCAGACATGCCCTCAGCCACACAGAGAGCCACGATCACAAGTTATGCAGATGATACAAAAGTCTCACTCGTATTACAGAACCCTGAAGACACTATGCACCTGCAAAGTGAGCTGGGTGAAATATACAAGTGGGCCGAAAATAATAGCATGCAGTTTAAATGCTGAAAAATTTCAAGCCTTGTGCTATCAGCACGCAAAACTAAATGCAGTACCCATTAAATACACTGGACCTGGAGGGACTGCAATCCCAGAAGCACAATCATGCGAGACATGGCCATTTACATGAGTAATGATGCATCCCTTCCATGTGTATGTTGCTAAATTGGCAATGAAATGCAGGCAGCTGACCGGATGAATTCTTAGAACTTTTAGAACAAGGGATCAGGAAACCATGATAGTCCTTTCTTTCTCCACTTTTCTCTTTTCTCTTATCAAAGAATCTTCTTCCAGCTTTCACTATCTTATCTCGTCTGAGCCTAACGACCTCTCCGTTTGTGTCCGTTTCATTTGATTTGTCATATGTCCTGTTTTTGTTGTCAGCTTTGACCTTCCGCAAATCTCAAATTTTATTATGATTCGCGGAGGCAACTGGCTCCAATCTCTTATCTTGTCATTCATAGCTCGAAATAAGGAGTAGAAGGACAGCCGACAACTGATGAAGGGTGAATTTTTATGTTACTTATCTTGTTTACCATTTGTTTCTCTCGTTCTTTGCGTACCCAACGTTATTTTCGTATTTCATGTCGTTTACGTTTTCTGAGGTTCTGTACCATATATATGCATACCTATATACATACATATGTATGTATGTACGTATGTACATATGTGTGCATATATGCATATATATATTATTTATATATATATATATATATATATATATATATATATATATATATATATATATATATATATATATATATATATATATATATATATATATATATATATATATATATATATATATATATATATATATATATATATATATAGGCGCAGGAGTGGCTGTGTGGTAAGTAGTTTGCTTACCAACCACATGGTTCCTGGTTCAGTCCCACTGCGTGGAACCTTGGGCAAGTGTCTTCTACTATAGCCTCGGGCCGACCAAAGCCTTGTGAGTGGATTTGGTAGACGGAAACTGAAAGAAGCCCGTCGTATATATGTATATATATATATATATATATATATATATATATGTATATATGTATGTGTGTTTGTGTGTCTGTGTTTGTCCCCCCCCCCCACCGCTTGACAACCGATGCTGGTGTGTTTACGTCCCCGTAACTTAGCGGTTCGGCAAAAGTGACCGATAGAATAAGTACTAGGCTTACAAAGAATAAGTCCTGGGGTCGATTTGTTCGACTAAAGGCGGTGCTCCAGCATGGCCGCAGTCAAATGACTGAAACAGGTAAAAGAGTAAAAGAGTAAAAGAGTATATGTGTGTGTGTGTGTGTGTGTGTGTGTGTGTGTGTGTGTGTGTGTGTGTGTGTGTGTATACATCAACATACATTAATCGTTTAAATGCAATAATATTATTCAGACGTAAACAACCCTCAAAGCTTGTCTATGATTTTAATTCTGCTCTTTTCTTCTCCTCAGATGATAGTGTTTGAAATGTCAATGACGATTAAGAAAAGGCGTTACAAAGTTAATAGATTGCATAGAGCAGGCTGTATTATTAGTTTGTCCTACCGAGCTCAAATACGGCCATACATACATGCTCACATGCCCGAATATATATATATATATATATATATATATATATATATATATATATATATATATATATATATATATATATATATATATACAGACGCACGTATATACATATATATATATATTCACATATACACACATATAGAGACAGTGGTATAGTTGACTATTTCACTACGATCGAATTTGATTTCTCATTGCGAACGCTATATAATTACTGGCGTTAAATTGATATCCTCTTATTGCCAGCTTATTTTATATTGAAATTGTGTAGCGTTTGATGTTTCTCTGAGACAACGTTGACCAACAAATCAACTTAATTCAGTATTATCAATTAAGATGGGTGCTTTGAATTTTTATGTGGTCACTCTAATTCAAGACCCAAATATTATGACAGGGTTTATTAAGATAAGACAATGTATCGACAATCAGCAACGATATTTATTGTAGTCACACTATAAATATTTAGCTCTACCAAAAGATGTATTGATATATGCGGCATAGACTGCCGTCACTCGCGAGCGTGGATGCAGTATGTTACATGTTTCATTCTACCCGGTTGTATCACTCCAGTATGCAGTATCCGATAAGATCCAAGTGTTCGCACTATAATAAGGAGGATAGGTTGTTGTCCATGCAGTTTGTCTCCACTCTCTGCGTCAATAATACAGGTGCAGCAGATATACATCCCACATTTGAAAGATTGACAAAAGGAGAAAGAAACAGCATTTATGAAAAATTAATTTTACTATTGTTTAAACAAAAGGTTAAAGTTTTGTTCATTAGCTAAATAAAAACATCATTGGCAGTTACATAAGTTTATTAGCAACACATAAGTGAAAGTTCAAAATGTGGGAGGTATTTCTGTCGCACCCTTTAGATTCAAAGGAGCAGCACGACAGTTACAAGTAGACAATAGGATCGTCGTAGGAGTTGCCAGGAAGAGGTTCTAGACGGAGTTGAACTCCCGATTTTTCCTCAGAGTTTAATCTCGAATCCCTTATCATGGCTATGCATGGCCGCAAGTAAGTAGAGGTTTCGAATGAGGATTTTTTATCCCCCTTAGATACGTTGTCCCCCGGGTTAACGAGTTCAACTCATCCGACTGATTTATTAAGTAACCCACAGCTAAAGCTCTGACATATGCTACTACTCCATGTTAGAGTAGGCTTAGGAACCATAGTAGCTTAAAAGTGACTTTACATACCTCAAAAACCCAGAGCACCTAAATCAGTGTACCGCTACTGAATGCCGTTTTCAGTCATACACAGGACAGCCGTGAGCATCCATAGGCACGTACTTAGCTTTCCACAGTTGAGCAAATAGACTTCGCATGAAATGGTACCTGAAGGGAGAGACTGCTGCAGCATCATCCGGCTGGTACTCATTACTGCCGATTAAAACTGAGCAACGCGACGTGAAATCCTTTGCTCAAAGATTGACTGCTCCGTCTATTTAAAGACTTTTAACCACAACCATATGATCATGGTGTGAAAAACCTAATCAAAAGGACGTGTGCCTTCACCAAACGTATTTTAATGCACTTAAAATGCTAGTTTTTCTTTGACTAGAAATCAAAACCACAACACCTTTTTAAAATCTGATAAAATATTGAATAGGGCAATTATTCATTCCCCAGTGATTATAGCATCGTAATTGATGTCAAATGTCTTTAAACCAGGTTAAAAAAGCCTTGTCACAATCTTCTCCTTCCTATGAAGTAAATCATACCCTGCAGCCATATTCGATATTGATCCTCTAATTAGGAATAATCGTACGCTGTTTATGATTATTCTCAGAGGAATTCGTGGTATCAACAAAGCAAATATTTCTACAGCAGCAGGGATACAATGACTCTTTATAAACTCTGTTGCCCAAGAGCATAGCCCTCACCGGATCGCTAATTTTCATATAATTACTAAGCCTGTCGTAATGAACAGAAAATATAAAATATAAAACATAAATTTGACATGATATATTCAACTTAATTTTGTTATTTGGGGAATCAATCAAATACAAATTTTTAATTTTGATTAAAATAAAAACAAAAAAAATCTGCTAACTTTAATAACGCTATTAACATTTGTCATTCTATTTTCCACATTTAGCTGGTTTCGATTATACTATTTATAGCATCAAACCTGAATCTTCAACAAATTGTATCCAATAAACACTGCTTCATTCTTAACTCCAATTCCGTAAAGGGAAACATAAAAGACGACGACGACGACGACAACAACAACAACAAAGCAATTTCTTCTCAATTTGATGTTGTAGGACTCACACATACACATGAGATTTGATTTCATATAATTATCTCACAAAACTGCTTCTGTGCAATGGGATTATGCATGTTAGTAAGATACTTTAGATGATTCAATGAATATTAGTGCGTATTTTATGTAGTTACTGCGTCTTTTTATAGTGTGTAGCGTTCTTTTCCTTTTGTATACTGCAAAAAGCAATTGCAGACGATAGAGAAAAACATGCGCACGCGCACACACGTACACATACGTAAATACATACATACGTTCATAAGCGCAATTGTATATAGGTAGATAGATGGCGGGCCGGATGGATGGATATAGGTATAGATATGTATGTATATATGTATGTATGTATGTATTTGCTGAAAGCATGTCATCGTTGAAAGTATGGGAGGTCAACTGGGAAAGCAATGCTTACCATTGTCACCGATTGAGGAAACAAGTAACCAAGAAGTTCATATCTTCGGAAAAAATAAGCATATTCTTGCTGAAAACGCACAGCAAAATGTATCAGTGTTCTTCGGTTACGAGTAGACAACCGTTATAGGTAGATACATACATTTATATATATATATATATATATATATATATATATATATATATATATATATATATAACGAGAACACATACCCTGTCTGTGTGTTCGACATTGTTTATATACTTGTACATACGTATGTATGTATGTATGTATGTATGTATGTATGTATGTATGCATTTATTTGTCCACGTATCTATACATTTATGTGTGTGGGTGTTTTTGTGTGTGTATGTGTGTGTGTCTTATTGTCTTGTGCGTGTGTATGTATGGATGCGTTTATATATAAGACAACGGTTTTAATATAGCGACTGAAATCTTGTATTCCAAGCTAGTGTCAGCAACGTAAGTAAATGTTCTATTTTCATTGATATTCTTAGTAATTTTCTCTAATATAAGCTTGCAGTAAGAAGTAACGGCTTACAAGATTGGTTAATACTAACAAGATCTACATCAATAAGTGTGTGGCATTGTTGTCGGCAACGATAGCTGATTAGTCTGAGAGCACAGAAGGAGAAAGAAGCCGATGGCTACCGCACATCCGATCTAATTTCATTACTTCAGTCTGTCACACTTTATTTATTTATTTTTACAAGAAACTAATCATTAGTCGTTAACAAGTCATAAAACTGTTTATAAATGTACCATTCCATTAAAGGTGTCGGAAGAATGGGCCTGTAAGGTGACAAAATTCCTATTTGTAGAGACAAGGGTCTAACGCTAATGTTAACAACCGATATATATTACTTCGCTCATCAATTATGGAAAGCTAAATCAATGAAAGATATGAGTTGGAGAAAATATTTCAACAGTGTTCTTCCTCGTCTCATCGAATTCTCTAGAAAACAATAAGAATATTTGGTTGTGTGGCGGTGGGGGTGGAAGAGCGGCGGAAGGAATTGACTGATGTGTGTGTTGCAGAAAAACCATCGATTTTTCAAACTTTGTTAAACGCAAAAGAAACGTAATGTAACTAGAATATCCGAATACACGAATCATACACAGAAGCGTATTCGAATATAAATCTACACACGCTCAAACACACACGTGCACATGCATATAGACATACACATCTTTACGTATATATTTGCATATATATATGTACATACACATGTGTGTGTATCTGTACACACACATATATAATTATATATTTAAATATATATATGTATATGTATGTATATATACATATAAATATATATACGTATACATACATATATATATACATATATGTATATGTGTATATATATAATTACCGAAGGGAATCAGTCGAACGATGTAACAGAGTTTCAGATAAAACGCCAGTGAATTGGATCAAATCTATAATATAGTATATATCATTGGTCTTAATCATATCTCTCCATCTCTAGTCGTATTTATGTATGTGCATGCGTGTGTGTGAGTTTGTTTGTGTGTGTGTGGGGGGGCGTCCATACAGATAGATAGACAGCTAGATAGATAAATAATGCGTGCGTATATATATGTATATATATGTGTGTGTATGTATATATATATATATATATATATATATATATATATATATATATATATATATATATATATATATATATATATATATATATATATATATATAGATAGATAGATATATATATATATATATATATATATATGTGTGTGTGTGTGTGTGTGTGTGTGTGTGTGTGTGTGTATGTAGGACGACAGCAGTAACACGTAACATCCAGTTCTTTGTGTTAAGGCTTACTGCTATCAACTGATCGAAAACTATATATTGCTCCATTTATCTATGCATTTTTCTGTTTATCAATCTATCGTTATAACCATCACTCTATTTTCTACCTCTGGATCCAACAATCTCTTTTGTATAACCCTAAATCTTCTGGCCATTGGAGATAACTCTGGACAGTTGTGGTTCTGCTTTGATAGATAAAATTGTCCTTTTTCTTCTTACCCAGTCAATTTCGGAGAATCCATGATTCTTGCGATTATCTGCCTTCCTCATATAGACTTGGTTTAAAGTGGTATGTGGTAATTATCTTGTAGGGGCTAAGATAATTTGAATAAATATAGAGACTAGATGTTGTTTGATATAACAGTGTTTGCCTACGATGTTCTAATACATGCTACTGGCCAATCTGAGATATTTCTTCTAACTCGCCTTGTTGAAATTATGCAAATTAGTTTGCTCATAAATGCGTTGTATTCTTTATTTGTAAGTATAAGTCTTGTGGCTGCTGCATACATCAATCTTTTAATAAACGATGCATACGCGAGCGTACACAAATATATACACCCACATGCATACACTCACAAACATACACTCACGCACGCACAAACACCGATCCCCAACACACACTGTCACTTCTGTCTTTTTCTTTGGGGTATGGCAAGAGACAGAATCGTCTGCCACACATATCGCCACCCGGTAGCTATCCATTCCAGCTAGGGTTCAAACGTAGTCCCAGCAACTGAAACGTAGTCCTCAGCCGTCTGAATTGAGCCTAAGGCCTTTGTCGAAGATTTGGAGTGTTATGACGTCAACCTCAGTGGAGACACACATAAAGACCAACACAGTTTGGGGGAAACTTGGTCTTCATTATGTCCATATCACGTCTTTCAGCCTTTATAGTCTGCGTAGAGCATTGAGCAGGGGTCATGATATCGGCAGTTTGTTACCCGATACGAATCATCAGAATATATGTCACTTTTCTCCAATATTAAGATGGCTTCCGGCCCTCCATATCAACTAACGTTTTTTCAACTTCAACGTTAATTTTTGTGGTCTCCTACGCCAGCAACTGTTCACCAGTACATCAAGCTGTTGCTGAAGACAAGCGACAAAAGAAAATCGCCAAATCTAGTCCTGTATGTGTGTGTGTGCGTGCTTGCGTGTGTGCACGTGTGTGTTTATGTGTGTGTGTGTGTGCATAAACGTTACTATATATACATGCACACTCAGACACACATATTTGCATTTGTGCGTGCCTGTGTTCATGCATATTTATAGTAAGAGATAGGAGAGAGAGATAACGAGAGAGAGACATAGAGAGAACGAGAGAGAGAGAGAGAGAGAGAGAACAAGAGAGAGAGAGAGAGAGAGAGAACGAGAGAGAGAGAGAGAGAGAGAGAGAGAGAGAGAGAGAACGAGAGAGAGAGAAAGAGAGGAGACAGGGATAGGAGAAAGGCAGACAGAAATACTAGTTTGTTTTTTTCTCCATTATTGTTCTGCTCATTGCATGCTAGTACAATATTTCCTGTTATTTTCTAACTCCTAGAATTTCATATCTCATATTTGTGACATACAATATGCGAGTTGCTCTCAATACAGTTTCATTCGTATCCGTTCCTTCTACTGTATACTAGATTTAATGAATCATCGAACTCAAATTAACATGGCCAGTGATATCTGATATACGTTACATAGAGGAATAATAAAATCGATTATGTACGTTTATCAATGCTTATCACGATTAGATAATTAGATGAAAAATATTGTGTATCCTTAGATATCATAATTTCGGACTCGGGATTATGTGATAATATTTTCTCTACATAGTGTTTGATATAGAAACAAATAGTTAGTTATGAATTTCGCCTCACCATCCACTTTGCGAAACTTGGCGAAGCGTAGAAGTAACTATTACTTTTTATGGCATAAAATATTAAATATAACATCTTTATTTACTCCATATTTTCTATTGTGGATTTGCACAATAATGCCTATTTCTACATGACACATACAGGGTGCGACAAAATGACCTCACATATTTCGACGTTTAATAAGATCAAAATAGAGTAAAATACGAAAATTGTGTTTTTGTTTTCGAAGTGTTCATATAACGACATTTTGTTTAATTTGGTTTCAAAAATTAAATCAGTCAAGTGGGTGCCGTTACTGTCCACACACCGTCGAAGACGTTCGCGAAAGTTGTCCATAATTTGACGGGTCATTTCATGTGGAAGTGCAACAATTTCTTGAGAAATGGCATCTTTTAATTGCTCAATAGATTGAGGTCGATGAGTGTATACCTTTGATTTCAAGTATCCCCACAGAAAAAAAATCGCATGGGTACAAAACAGGTGATCAGGCGGGCCAACCGATATCACCGTGCAATGAGATAAAATGACCGGGGAACAGCCCTCTCAAACTCCTCATTGCAAGTCAAGAAGTGTGAGCTGTCGTGCCATCTTGTTGAAACCAAACGTTGTCCCTATCGTCAAATCCATTCCATTTGGGTTTCAGAAAAGTCTCTAGCATCACAGAATATCGATCAGAGTTCACAGTCGTTATAATATTGTCTTCTTCGAGGAAGTACGACCCCAAATGCCGAATTGTACTGCTGCAGAATTTCGAGTAGGTGCATGATCATGTCTAACAGGCCTGAAGTGCACACGGAACACTCTTCGTGTTGCCAAATACCGATACATCTTGGCACCAGTGACGTCACAACTCATTCTACAGCTGAGTGAAGTGGCGCAACGTGAAATAAAGTGGCTTGCCCAAGAACACAGCACACAACCCGGACCGGGAATCGAACTAAAAGCCTCACAATTATAAGTCTGACAATGTGTGTGCGTGTGTGTGTGTGTGTGTGTGTGTGTGTGTGTGTCTGTGTGTGTGTGTGTGTGTGTGTGTGCAAAAAAAACACTTCGTTATTTGAATTATATATAGTATCTGACCCTTTGGACAGCCATGCCTGCTAGTGACTATTTTAAAATAATTGTTCTGATATCACACACACACACAAGTATGTATTTATGTATGTATGTACGTATGTATATATATATATATATATATATATATATATATATATATATATATATATATATATACATACATATAACGTGTAGCTGTTTGTATATTTGTACCTAATTATGTCAACAAACATAGAATTTCTCTATGTCGATAGATGAAAAGCAACAACGAGTTACGTCATTTATGCCTTAACATCAAACATTCCAAACGACGACAATCATTGCGCTGTTAATGTTACATCGTTATAATTATGACACCGTCGTTTCATTAGAATCATTATACAATTAATTATGGTAATCATAACCTATCGAGGTCGTACATTCGCACCATTCATTTACTAATGTCTTATATACGCCGGTTTTAGTGATAGTCTTTGCTGTATTTCTTTTGCTTATTGTTATGAAGTAACCTGGCCACATCTCCTGATATCCTAGCTGTTGAGAAGGCAATATTTTCCGTGACTAAGACGGCGAGCTGGCAGAAATGTTAGCACGCCGGGCGAAATGCTTAGCGGTATTTCGTCTGTCTTTACATTCTGAGTTCAAATTCCGCCAAGGACGGCTTTGCCTGTCATCCTTTCGGGGTCGATAAATTAAGTACCATTTGCGTACTGGGGTCGATGTAATCGACTAGTCTGCTCCCATAAATCCTCAGGCATTTTGCATATAGTAGAAAGAATTCATAACTTTTAACTTATCTTACTGGAATGTCAACTAAAAGCAAACACATTCCAGAATCTTTTCTCTTCTTTTCAGCTGTATCTATCACTTCATTGGCTGTTAGACATTGTTCATTATCCAAATTAGATAAATAAGTAAATTAAGCGGAAGTTTTTGTTCAATTTATGTTCTTAAATTTTCTTCGCTTTTGTAGAAGAGACATTTTCTGACAGCTTCATTTTCGATTACATTACTATACATTGCAAGAAGAATGGATTTTTGTAAATCTTGTCTTTCTCCTCTGATTAAAATTCAAATGTCTTCTATTATCTGTTCTGAAAAAAGGTGTACAACATTGGATTACATTTCGGAGAATTCTAAAAGGATATTATTTTAAATGTTGACGGACATTCTACTATTTCCATAAGCTCTTGAAAAATCCTGATGCATGTTCTAGAGACATGTTTCAAATGAAAAATGCAGTATAATTGGGAACGTGGTTATAAATTTATTTCATCTCCTACATCGAGATGGCTCATTATCCTAACAAATTCTTAAAGTCGCATCTAAAGTTTATTACCTCCAATAATCTGCCAGCAAAAATCGCACAACCTTTGAGTAGTTTCCCACTAAAATACTGTAGGAATGCTTCCCTACTTTCTGGACAATATTGAATTCACGCCTAACAGCCAGTCGAAAGCTATGAAATACATAATTACTCGGATGAGAACACAAATCCTGTGTGATCACTGTACCATAAAAATTCACTGTGAGGAAACATTGGATGTAAAGATGTCATGACAAATAGGAAATTCTTTTCGAAGGCGCATTTACTTCCATAAATTACTATGAAAAATAGTTCACGTTATCGCCTCCTTACCAATACCATAAACATCACTGCTACCTCCATAAAACGATGTCATTACCTGTAGTAGCTACTATCTGACCCTTACCACCTTTTATCGGTATACACTATTCTCTCTTTTTTTCTACGCCACTTACCTCACTCGGTGTAACTTCTCTCTCTTTTCTCTCTCTCTCGCTCTCTATCTATCTATCTATCTATCTATCTATCTATCTATCTATCTATCTATCTATCTATCTATCCATCTATCTATCTATCTATCTATCTATCTATCTATCTATCTATCTATCTATCTATCTATCTATCTATCTATCTATCTATCTATCTATCTCTACCTCTCTTTAACGGAAAGTGCCACTTTCGTACCTACGGCCGTAAGCGTGTGCACGTGAATGTACGATTATATATCGTTCCAAGTTTTTCCTCATTCTGATCATTATAATCTCTCTCCGCTAAACACCTCTCTCTCTCTCTATCTCTCTCTCTCTCTCTCTCTCTCTCTCTCTCATCTCCCAACACATTTTGCTTCGTATAACTGCTCCATCAACTAAAATCTTTGATTAAGTAGATCAATATTAAGTACGAGCATATTAATGTAAGAGCAAAAGGAATACTGTTTTTAACACCCAACACATCTTCTGAGGCGCGCATTTTAGCCGTGAACTCTTGTGTCAAGAATCACCGCTGCAGAGTGTGTTTTATAGAAACTGATTGATACTCCCATGGTGTAAAGTTTACTTATTGTTAAGAACAATTTTCTAACATCGAGTATAAATTTAAGATTGAACAAAAGAAATGTTTACAAGTTTGACTGTGTTCCCTGGTGGCTTTCCCCGAACCTATAATACGAGTGCTATACTTCATTTAAGAAGGGTAAGGGGGAAAACTATGGCCCTTCACATTGTTTCCCCGACTAGATGGTGGAAAAGGAGAATAACAATAATGACTTTTATGTTCCTACAACTGGA
>NC_142938.1:75983892-76006392 GCF_046866305.1 Octopus bimaculoides | reverse complement strand
CGGCAGATACACACCTGTACGGAAACCCCTGATTTGCTTAGACTTTTCATTTACGTCCTTTCATTTACTGTTCGCAATATGTTTCAATAATTTTTATTCCTTTATACCTTTCAATGTTCCAATCCGTTGCTTATAACGTACTGTTTAACTATCGTTATATATAACTAAATCAAATATCACTCGGAAAGTGGTGCGTCTCTTTGTTGGAATAATACAATCAGTTAATCCATTCATCTTTGCAAGCAAGTTAATATTTGTTATATTCATAGATTTCCTCTTCATATTTCAATAATCTAAAGATACCCTCAGATATAATTACAGGCTTATTTAGCGTACAAAGTTATGATCACATAATTTATTCTATTTCGCTGTTTTCGTGATCGGAGAGAAACAGAAGTCTTCGATTTGAGTTTATGATTAGGAGACAAATATCATTAATCATATTTGAAACACTACAAGAATTGAAGAAATCGGGTGATTCAATAAACTTTGGTAATTGATAAATTCAGTTGTCGTGAGAACTGAAGCTTCAAACAATAAATGCTTAGACAGAATAGTAACGAAATAGCCGATGGGACTGAAAAAGTTATTAGGATGAATGTTAGAGAAAGAGTGATTAGATGAAAAGGTGTACGTTGCGAATTACAAAAGCTGAAAATGAGATGTGCATTGCGAGGGATGGCGGGCGCGAGTCACAGCGTGGTGAAATATTAGTTAACTTAACGTGAGAGATGTTTAATGTGATAGGAAGTGGGAGGAGGATGGGTTGTCATTGTAGTGAGAGTTGATCGATTCCGAGTTTGGAGCTTTGATTGCATAGATATATATAGTACGTATGAATATATGTATCACATTTAGCTTCATTACAGTACAGCGAATAGTCTGAGGTTAATTATGATTACCCAACATATCTCACAATGGGTGACGAGAGAATGAATTGAAGATAAGGTCGTTTGGCTTTTTCTAATAATCTCTCCCCTTCTGAGGATCGAATTCTCGAACTGGTGCATTACTTTGCCAGAAAGTGCAACTCTAGCATTCAATTCATCCCCCTGTCACCCCATCACTAGGGAATGTGGCCCTGAAATACTTAAACTTCTGCACTCGCATCAGTGATGTTCTACTAACACCCAGGGACAAGATTCTTTAGAGTATCAATAACTAAATCATGGCAACAAACACTAATTCTTATGTCTGTTTTACAGCACCTAGCAACAAACCCACTCACTGCATGCCAAATTTGTGTGAAGGTGAAAAATAACTCAAAACCCGGAGGCCTAACACAAACGTTCGTAATCATGGGAACTCCGCTAAAATTACGTAAGTCAACGGGCGGCATTACTAAACTTAGAGACGTAATAAGTCACTTGAATTAGCTGAGTTAGAATTTGAATTCAAGACGAAAAGAACAGAAGAAAAAAACTGCCAGACATCATTCTTGCATTTTTCACAATCTACCATCTTGGACTTGTAATGTTTCATCGATCCCGAAAAGATGAAAGGCAAAGTTGATTTCGATGAGATTTATTTGTTTTTATGTATTGTTTTACTTAAAAGTAGTCGAATATTAATTTTGAAATTACTCAATATATTTAAGTCGGGCAAAATTTATTTTTGCAAAGAAAATGAGTGACTCCGTAAATTTTGTCATATGAATTAGTCAAACTAAAATGTTTTCTATTTCAAGTTTTTTTTTCATCTGTGTTGGTTCATCTTGTGGGTGTGGGCTAGTGATTACACTACAGACGTGTTATGACAGTGTATGTTTGCGAAATGAAAAAAAGACGAAATATATTAACAGATTATTGATTGGAAGAACAAAAATAGACACTTTTATGATTATTAAATCGGTGTGAAGATATTATGGGGAATGCAAACTAGTTGAATTTGATGAAGAAAAAAAGCAGAATGTGATACGTGGCAAACAAGGAAGAAATTCAAAATGAAGAATGCGATGCAGGAAAAGATATACAGAAGCAAGAGATTTATTGCTGCGTTTCTTCTCCTTTCTTCGGATTTTTTTACCCACTATTCTTTTGCAATTTTCCGTTTCCTCTCTACTTCTCCTTGTTAATTTTCTTCTACTTCCTCTCATCTTCCTCTTCATTATTCTTCGATTAATGTGTTAAAATTCATCATTAAATGACCAGCAGATACTGACACTTGAAAATGTTCATAAAAGAAACCGATACAACGAAGTTAATTTTATGTCCTAGAATTTGCTGAGAGGAATGTAGTTGTAGTATGTACAGTGTTAGATCCAAATAATACAGATTTTAGCGACAAATAC
Organism: Octopus bimaculoides; assembly: GCF_046866305.1. Taxonomy (NCBI): domain Eukaryota; kingdom Metazoa; phylum Mollusca; class Cephalopoda; order Octopoda; family Octopodidae; genus Octopus; species Octopus bimaculoides. The sequence goes on along the minus strand of NC_142938.1, from coordinate 76,004,102 downwards.
CATAAACATCAACACTACATACCGCACTACACAGGATCGTATATTATTTACATTATTTACATTTAACGGATATTTGTCCACATCTTGTTTGTTGTTAACACAACGTTTCAGCTGATATACCCTCCAGCCTTCATTAGGTGTCTTGGGTTCTCATTCTTAAGGTATTTTTCGATGTAATTATTATTATTATTAGTGTTGTTGTTGTTGTTTTTGTTGTTACTGTTATTACTATTGTTATTGTCTGGAAAATAAAAACTGATACATGCTTATATTTTTCTTTCAAAAATAATAAATAAATTAAGAATTTTCAACTTGGCCCTCGGAAGGAAAGACAACATTATTCTTTAGCATCAGAGAATTTGCCACTTTACAAAATGTAATCAGAGTTTTCCAAAGAGAAGCATTGTCACGAAACTTTGCAACTTTGTTGTCCTGAGAGAGAGAGTAAGCACTTTCTCTGATATTGAAATATTAGACCATATATATATATAAAGTTGACGCACAAACCACAGTTGAGGAAGCTAGTTATTTCAGAAATGAAATATCTTGAACTGAAGAAAATTTGTGACTTACCACAGATTTCAGTTCATGGACCCGCCATAAGCCATTGTACACCGTATAGTTTGTGAAGACGAATCATTATATAATCTTTATAGTAATCTAACAGAGATATTTTTTTACAGTTTTAACAACTAACCTCTCTGCTGGATTTTCAGTAGATCTCAGCCAAAATGTAAACCGACAAGACTGTTGATAGATAGCCAGTATAGAAATGCTTTTATAGTCTAATTACAGTATTGCTTTATCATAAAAAATAATATAAGTCCATAATTTTGTAAGGCGTTATCTGATTAAAATATCTCGGTTTTTATTGATTTGATTTCCTTCGCAGTTTTCTCAGTTTACAACACACATTTACTAAGACAAACGTTTTCTCTTTTTCCGTTTTACATAAATGTAAATTTGCATAAGTTTTCTTATGTATGCTCGTAATTCATTACGTTATAAATTTGTTCATTATAATTAAAGCAATAACTAGTGGATATTCTGCGAAACCTTACGATGTAGGTGTACTCTGGGATAATGGAAACCAATAAAAGTTTTTAGTTTTAAAATCGTCATTAAATAAATATTGCTAAATATAAGAATTTCTTAATACTTATATAAATAAGGCAGTAAGGTAACTATCGTTAGAGCATCAGAGATAATTAATTCTAGCGCTGGTGTCTGACATCATTCCATCAAAACTGTTGGCCCTGCACCAAAACAAGAAGCCTCTATTTCTGTTAAAATATTTGTAAGAAAATGTCTTTGTTCCAATGCAAATACTTGTATAGATTTTCTGTGCCTTACGACTCTCATTCATCCTGAGATTCTTGTATTTACATTTGGTAAGTTTGATCACTACTGAATTATGCGTGTACACAAGCAGACACATACAGGCGCGCGCACACTCACACACACACATCCTCACACACACACATCCTCACACACGCACATCCTCACACACACACATCCTCACACACACACATCCTCACACACACACATCCTCACACACACACATCCTCACACATATACAAACAAAAATACACCCTCACACGCATACATACATACATACGCACAGACACTCACACACACATGTATATATATTTATATTTATATCTATATTTATATATATTAATATAATTTGGAGTGGTATTTCTCTGTCCGTTACGTTTTTACGTTCGTTAACCCCTCCCAGACCATTGGTGCAAGGACAACGAAACTGAAACCAGCAACTCCCTTAATCCCAAGCAATGTCCTAAGAGGGTCTATTTTTTTAAGGGCCACTTAATCGGGGCCCCCCAAACCTCCCCTATTTGTACTGAATTTTAAATTAAATATATGGCATTGGCGATTAAATCGGAGCAATGACAATAAATTTCATAGCATGAACTCCCAAGGAGTATCGTAAGGCGGTTCAATTCCTGAAGGGCTGCTTAAACGGTCTGAAAACCCCCTTTGTTTAACGGTCATTTTTCATAGCATATTTTGTTTGCCTCGATAACTGAAGAGATGCCGGTGGAGGTCTCCGCCCCGACATCCGTAACTCGGAGTTTTATTATGGCAACCGAATAATTGTCACATAGTATATTACAGATACATTCCTCTATTTACATAATATCGAGGTATCTCTCTTTCTTTTGTTATCTTACCATTAATATATATATATATATATATATATATATATATATATATATATATATATATACACACACAGTGAGAGAGAGATATATAATAAGATTGATAGATTTATGCATATGCACACACACATATTCTTTTAATCTTTTGTTTGTTTCAGTCATTTGACTGTGTCCATGCTGGTGAAGCTCCTTTCGCCGAACCGCTAAGTTACGGGGACGTAAACACACCAGTATCGGTTGTCAAGCGGTGGTGGGAGACAAATACAGAAACACAAACACACACACACACACACACACACACACACACACACACACACACATATATATATATATATATATATATATATATATATATATATATACGATGTGCTTGTTTCAGTTTCCGTCTATCAAATCCACTCACAAGGCTTTCTTTGGTTAGCCCGAGGCTATATAAAAAGACACTTGCCCAAGGTGTCACGCAGTGGTACTGAACCCGGAATCATGTGGTTGGAAAACAAGCTGCTTACCACACAGCCATTGCTGCGTCTATATATACAATTGCATAACTATAAAAATAATACAAACGTTTAGTGAAAATAAACTTTCAAAATATCATAGACAATCGCTCTTGAGGATATTATTAAAACAATTTGTTACTTTTTTAGATTTCCACTCCACTCGAAATTTCAAATCTAATTCGCGTTTCTAAAAATGTTGCGTAAATGTATGGAATACCATAACAATTTTTATTTTTCCTCTTCCATGTAATAACATTTCACTGCACTCATGCATATGTAACAAACCATTAGGCTTCATTAACTTGATAAACCCTTTCAGTTTTTACATCATTTCCAAATCTCAGAAATTGTTGCAACACATATCAAAGTTACACGAGTGTTATTAATAACACTTCTATAATTACCTTTTCTTTTGGTTTAAGTAGTTTTTTTCCCCAGCTAATTGTTAACTAACAATAATGATCCTGTAAATATAATTAACTGTATTATTGTTAATAATACAAGTCACTACCTTAATCAATAGACATTACAAAATATCTTATAGATTCCCAATCAATATGTTCATATCTTACAAATAACAGTAATGTACTGCATCATCTGCGTATGTACGCAAGTATGTGAATATATGCATATATATATATATATATATATATATATATATATATATATATATATATATATATATATATATATACATATATATATATGTATGTATATATATATGTATGTATATATATATATATATATATATATATATATATATATATATATATATATATATATATATATATATATATATATATGTATATATATATATATATATATATACATATATATATATATATGAGTTAGTGTGCGTATCTATGTAAATATATATGTATGTATATATATATACATATATATATGTATATACATATGTATGTACATGTATGTACATATATAGATTAGTATATTCTATATACATACACATGTATATACACACATATACACACATATACAAATGTACACACATATGAATATGTAATATAAGACAAAGTATGTCTATGTATGAATGTATGTGTAAATGTAAGCATATATGCGTATGCTTATATATGTGTGTGTGTGTGTGTATGCGTGTGTGTGTACATGGGCGTGAGTGTGTGTAACAGCGTGAGTATATGTATCTGTATTGCATATGTGTGTGAACGTAGGCGCAAGTGAAAGATAAAGATGAAGTTGAATATAATTTTCACACTGAGAAAAATTAATTAATTTTCTAAGAAGTAGAAAAATTAATCATGAAGTTAAAGTAACTAATCAAACCCATCTAATAAATCATGTCATATCTCCCATACAAGGCAGGAGGAGGAGGAGGAGGAGGAGAAAGAAGAGGACAACGGGGATGAGGAAGTGGTGGTGGATACAGTTACAAGGTTATAGGCAAGCAGAAAAAGATAAAGCGATAATTATGTAATCGGGAAAAGGTGAAAGGGAGAGAGAAGATGCACATTAATGTCATATTTGAAAAGCACCATGATATATTGGTTCTGCTATTGTGCAACAGTATAAAAAGAATACATTTTTTAAAACTAAAAAATAAAAAGAAAATAAAGATTCCTTGCTGAAAAGACTGAGGTTATATTTATAGAAATTTATTCTACAATATTAATTACTTAGAACTAAGCAGAAGGTCAATTTTTGTAAGGTGAGAACATATAATTTATGACAGCACTCAATAATATATATATATATATATATATATATATATATATATATATATATATATATATATTTATATAAACATATATATATATACATATATATATATATATATACATATGTGTATGTAGTATGTATGTATATATATACATATATATATATATATATATATATATATATATATATATATATATATATATATTTATATATATATATATATATATATATATATATATATATATATATATATATATATATATACATACATATATATATATATACACACAAACATATATATGTATATAGCGAGAATTTACAAAACAAAAAAAATACGAAGACGTGTCTGTAAACAACAAACTGATGTATATAATACATATATATATATATATATATATATATATATATATATATATATATATATATATATATATATATACATACGTACATACAGTTAGTTTATGGTGACCTGACGATAATTGGTGAAACACAGCGTCGTCGGCTACAAGTTTGCAATGTAACAACACTTCTTCTTAACTGCATAAATGAAAGTGGGAGTAACAATAAAATGAATCTTGCTCGATGCAATACAAATATCTCAATTCACGAATCACTGAATCCAACGTCCTTAAACATTTCAAGTATCATAATTCTTCTTGGCCAGTTACGTGTCCAGGTGTGTGCCGCTCGACGGGGCCCTTTAACTTGCTTGTCCTGCGTCCTAAACAGATACATGAAACAGACCCGAAAATGTTACTGTTCTTAGGCCTTTACATTAGTTCCATATTAATGCCGCTGGTGAAGAAACAATCTTTTTTCAATACCCAAATCAATTGCTTGTATCTTCGATACACTCACTTCCAACAAATACACAGTTATTCCAAACACTCTTAATATATTTCTCACCTCGAAGCTAAGCTTCTACAAACTGTCAACGTTTATGTATCCATTAATTAAATATGCTACAAAGGTGAGACTACAAAGTGTGAATATATGTCATGTTTATAGCACAACCACGAAATGGTAAGTAAAAGCAATATCGATTGGATGACGTCGTTTCTAGCTCATTAACTTTCATCAGCATTACAGTGCGCTACAATTGCCATCAACATGAAGTTGTATATAGAACAGGCAGCGCCCTGTCGATTCGTTTTTGTCTGTCGATGAAGATGCTGCAGAATAAACATAACAGACGAGTGCCACTGTCTCATATATCTAGTAAATTTAATTAATTTATTGAATTAATTTAAGAAAAAAAGTGACATTTCAAAACTAAAGTTTATATTTAACAGAAAAGCTAACTATAAAACTAAAATACACACTTCGGTTATAATATCTGCTGTTCTTACAGTTGTACTGCATTCGAAACTGACTTTCTTTTCTGTAAAATACCAGCACATTCGGCGGCTCCAAAATCTCTTTGTAATATCTTCCTGCTATCATTTAGCATTAAAAGAAAAGCTATTATTTAGCATTAAAATTGATAATAATTGATGTTAGGGCCTGTATAGCTTAATGATAGAACACTGTAGCTGAGGAGTATAGGGTTCGATTCCCATACTTTACTAACAATTCTTTTTTTCTGTTTAACAAGAGTAAATACTCAATCTTTTCCTGCTGTTCTCACAGCAATACTTCGATCGAAATTCACATTCTCGCCTATAATACAAACACACACACACGTATATATATAGGAGTAGATGTAAAGATAAGCAATCTACGCAAGTCGATATACCAAAAATATTAAATACATTTGATACAAAAAAATGTACATATTTTCACATATAAAAAGGTCCGACTTACACCGAATGGAAATAATATCAGGAATTAAAGGGGCTGAATAAGAGTTTTAAGAGTCCAACAGCTGTTTTTGTGGGCTTGGTGGGCCAAAATAATGATTGTAAATTGATTCCAACTTCGGATAATGTAAGCCTCCGTTTTCAGGGAAGAGCTTTACATTTGAAGTGTTGACAGAAAGGAGATTAAAGATATATATATTTATATTTATGTCGCTGAAATAGCAACATCAAACTGTGACACCACGTGAAACATTGTGACCAATCACAGGCTAACGTTCCGGTAGTAAATATTTGACTTTCTTCATCCAAATTGCTATGGCCGAAGATTAGTATCACGCTTGAAACTAAGAGAAAGAAGGATTTGAATCAAACTGTTTTGATCCATAGCGGTTAACTTCCAATAAACGTATTGAGTACCCTTTCGTTTGTCTGCTCACTCGTATATATATTTACACACACGTCCTCACACATATAAATCTGTGTTTTTCTCTACAGAACTAAACACGCTGTAAAATTTGCATCTGTCTTGTTATATGTTTTGTAAAATTTAATACTTCTCGTAGAATATAACGACGGAATATGTATTGCATATTCGTTGATTATATTCTCACAGTAACTATATCAGAATGCTTCTGTTTTCTTTTATTTGAATTGCGTAATGCTTATTGTAATCCCTAGTAGTTTTACTAATACGTGGCACTATAAACTATTTGGTAATTCCTATATTCAAATCCACCACAATTGTCGATAACAGAAAGCCGTATACAAATATATACATACGCACTCACACACGCACACTCGCACTCGCATACAAACACACGTACACAGACACACACAACGCACACACATACACACGTGTGTGTGTGTGACATTACAAAAGAACTGGATTTCAACTGCCTAATGTAATTCTTCAATATAATTTTAAGCGCAGATTAGCCTATATCTAAAAACTTGGTTTTATTTTTTGGCTTTTATCTTTTTGCTTTATTTTCCATGTATTTTCATGTAAGCATGTTAGTTTCTTCCCATTTTCTGTATTACCTTATGAGTATTTGCTTACGGAAAGACTTTTTATTACTATATGCAAAATGTATCAAATGTATATTCCATGTAGAATATTAAACACTTTGACGTCAGTAGCTGAAAAGAAATGTGCCGAAGACAAAAATTCGTTGCTAAATATTAAGACATTTCGTTGTATAACTTTTTAAGCGTTACAGATCGGATTGTAAATCCATTTCGGAAATTATAAACATTAAAATACATTCTTCTCACCAGAATATTCTATGTTTATGTTTTCATTTTTAAAAGTTTCGTTCGACTAAGAATTAAATAAACTGTTCTGTAAGAATTCATCCTGTGATATCGACGTTTCAAAACTGATGTATCTCATTTAAAGACGGAAATAAATCAACTGGAACAAGGTAACAGGTGCATTGTGGGTTTGAATCTAGAAAGTCGGGGAGTTTAGGTATCAGGGTAATATAATTAAGTACTTAAACATTTCAGTTCATAGTTCTGTCATATTTATCTCTCATAAATCACTTCGCGTCTTTCGCTCAGTGACTTCAGCTTGTAACATTACCAACAACTATAATAATCTCTTACGAGATTTATCAACTCATCCATAGTTTAATTCTATCTTTGGCTTAGGAGTAAATTCGTGGAATTTATTATATGTTTATCAGTTGATTAATTATCACACAACATTGTCTGCTGAGGATTTTCGAGATTATGAAACCTGTATATCAAAGCAAGGTCATAATTTGCTTTTAACTCTGCTAAGAATGCATTAGCAGACACAAAGATTTGTAGGAAAATATGTTTGCTTTGCCACCAACGTGGAACCCGGTTCCACTTGCGGGCATAGTAACGTTTGTTTCTATTTTTGAGAACTGAAAAATGATGCCGTACCCATGGCTTTTTCAGATTTTCGACACCTGTAAGAGTGATTCCGTTAAGATTTTCAGATGTACGTGTGTGGGTAAATTACAGTGATCCTGCGTTCTGGTGAAGAACGAGGTGTATTGGTTGCTGTGGAGACTATGGAATGAACACGATATGGGTGAAGTTAGGAAGCGAAAATAGTGAACCGGTGGTATCTGAATGGCGGTTGCAAGAGACAAGCTCTTCGATGTGCAGAGGTCGTGTAGAAGACCTTAAAAAGGCAAAGAATAGAAAAGACAATACGTCGATGGTCGAGCGTTTGAAATCTGTTGACTTTATGCTAATTAGTCGAGTGTTTCTCCTTTGCCTTGGTTGATGTTTGTTTATTTGCAACCTTGTGAGCTTTGCTTCATTAATTGTTTTGCCTGAGCAAGGCGGCGAGTTCGCAGAAACGTTAGCACGCCGGGCGAAATGCTTAGTGGTATTTCGTCTGTCTTTACTTTCCGAGTTCAAATTCCGCCGTGGTCGGCTTTGCCTTTTATCCTTTCGGGGTCGATAAATTAAGTTCCAGTTACGCACTGGGGTCGCTGTAATCGACTTAATCGCTCTGTCTATCCCTGCTTGTCCCCTCTATGTTTAGCTCGTTCTGGGCAATAAAGAAATAAGAAACGTTAGCATGCCGGGCCTAAATGTTTAGCGGTATTTCGTCTGTCTTTACGTTCTGAGTTCAAATCCTGCCCAGGTCGACTTTGCCTTTCCTTGTTTAGGGTCGATAAATTAAGTACCAGTTGTGTACCGGGGTCGATCTAATCGAGTGGCGCCCTCCCCCTACCTAGAGTAGAAAAGAATTGTTTCGACTGAGCTTTGTAGATCGTTAGAGATCGAAGTGTCCTTGCTTTGAAGAGAAAAGCAATCTAATGCTAATGCGGTCCCAAGATGGCTAGTGCTCCTATAAGTATAATTTGGTAGATATTAACAGAGCATAAGTCCATCATATACACATGTGTACATGTAAGCGCATGTGTGTGCATGTGTTTGTGTGTGTTTACTTGTATACATCAGCATTGTGTCCCGTTATGTCCAAGTGTACTTCGATATTCGATTAACATGAAGCAGATTTACATACGTACTGGATGCGATGTGACCGACTTTAAACCTCTCGTGTCGCCACATTAATTACTTACTGAAACCATTAAAGGATCTCTTTTAGTAGATGCTAACTCTCTAATAGAATAAACTATAGTTATCCCTTTAATGCCGGTTAAGTTGTTTGCAATTTAGACAAGCTATGTCGAACACATTTTGTATCAGTTCGTATACTTGTGCAAGTCTGGGAAAATAATCCTGATTAAATTTACCAAAACGATTAACTACACTTGAAAATATACAGAATAAAGAATCGAATACATAATATAATTTCTGTATTGTTACATGATATTTACTTCATGCGCGGCCATAATTTTTAGTTGAAATAGCAAAGTATATTCAATAGAAAACAACAATACGATAACATAATTATTTCTAACACGGGAACAATTCTGCTCGGGAAGAATAAAAGTCGACTCAATGAACTCCACCGGTTAACTCATAACTTAATCGCATTGACTCGCTGAGGGATGAATGGCAAAGTTGACCTCGGTGGGATTTGAACAAAGAATGCGAAGATTCAGAATAAATACACAATGCATTTTCTAAAGATTCTCTTAAGCCACTGAGTGAATACTGACGAAATATATTAATGTGATATCTAATAGTTACGATTGGCTGGATGCTAAAGAAACTCACCCTGTGAGCATTTCGGTGCGGTTTTGATTCAACTGCGGAGGAAGCAGAGTAAAAGGGAGTTAGTAGACGGAAACGTGTGTGGCAAATATATATATATATATATATATGTGTGTGTGTGTGTGTGTGTGTGTGTGTGTGTGTGTGTGTGTGTGTGCGTATTTAATTATGTTTGTGAATTTAATTATCTTTGAAAGTGAAAGTACAAACAATTACATGTTCAAACTTGCGCATACATACTCTGGAGGCGTAGTAAACGAAACAGTCAAAATATGCTTAATTACATATAAATATATAAAGGACATTTATTAATAAAGAACGTCAATCATTCCTTAGTTAATAAACTTTCTCGCAAACTGCCTTTCATCACATAATATATCTTAAAACAATATTTCGTACTTTACAGAATTTAAAAAGAAAATAAAGCACACTGATAACAAAAACAGCAAAATCTTCATTTCAGTACTGCAGGAAAGGAAGGGGGTGAGAGAGCGAGAGAGAGAGAGAGAGAGAGAGAGAGAGAGAGAGAGAGAGAGAGAGAGAGTCAGAATAATGAACTTAGGATTATTTAATATTTCGGCATTAAGTTTAATCCAATGAAATCTTCTCAAGGTTAGCCAGGTTACAAAGATGGACATCATTAGTTTACGTAGTCGTTTCTTAGAAACAATTACGTAAAATGTTTCAGTTTTGGTTTGAGTGTAAAATAATTTTGTCAGACCAGAGTTGTTTAACATGAATTGTTGCTAACGTCTAACAATGTAACTATTTGGAAAGATGTAAAAGAAATATAACACAGAGCGATCCACATACTATTTCAATCGAAAATAACATTTTACTGGATTAAAGTATATTGATTTCTTGTGCAGACATCAAGCCTTTGCAGCACAAGAGAGATGCGAAATGAAAGTGAGCATTAGCATAGTAATTTATTAGAAACGCTAGGTGAAATTTCTTGTCAAGAATTTGAACCATATCTTGACCTTGATTTGCTTCGACAAGTACTGGGTTCGATTTAATCAAATAGTACCTCCTCTCCAATGTGAGTTCTCGAGTTTGTGTACAAATTACGTTTTCTATCACTGCCAGATTCAGTGCACTGGTGTTGTTGGAGAGGAAATACTATAACGAAAATGAGTGAAAGGAGAAAACGGTAACTTGTGTATCAAATCTTGCGTGTTCAAATCTAGTCGCTGACGCTGCAAAATGCTGCTAAATCATGCTCGCCTATCAGGTTTAGTCGTTTCCTTCCTAACTTAACATTTGAAGTAGTATTTATTAGATCATCCTTCTGATTGGAGAATAAAATTGGTACAGTTCAGATATTTCATAGATACGTGTATTGATTTTTCACAAACAAAACTTCATGTTTATACGCTGAAAGGCCTTCGTCGGTCAAGACCGGCCATACATCGGCACATATATGAGCAAAGCTAGGCAACATTTTTCAGAAAATCTGACAGTTTCGGATTCATGCACGTCTCCCCTTTCCTTGACCCTGCGGTTTAACCAAGGGAAAGACCATCGTCTTTGGCAGTACATCTTGGCACCCGTGCCATCACAGGCGTTGTTTTTAAATTGCAAAGACCTGAATCAAATACTGTAACACACGTTGCTCCACCGTCGATCGTCGAAGCCTTCAGCCAATCCATCGACCTACCTTTGGGAATTCCTCTCGTCCCCGAAAGGAAGATATGAAAAGATGACCTCAGTTGTATTCTAACTCAGAGCAAAGGGATTCCAAACAACTCTCACGAGTCATTTCATCCGTCGCTTTAAGGACTCTACCAATTCACCACCTAATAAACATGAGAAACAAATATTGATACGAGAAATTTTTTTTTGGTGTACCTTCTACGCGGAGAACGTATAATGAAGTACGTGTTATCGTACAAGAACTATTCACATTAGGTGTGAACAAGAACTGTTTAATCAAATTTAGCTTCAATAACAATTCATGGCAACAGGATCAAGGACTAAAATCCGAGTTTCATATTAATTTAAAAGATAAATACCTGCCTCCAGGTCCTGATCTTTTGTAAATGTGATAATCTATCTGACATGTTTCAGTTTTATTACAGCTTCTCAGGGAATCATAATTTTACTCACTTACAGAAGATCTTAGAATAACAAAAGAAGTATGCAGACATTTTAGTGAAAATCATTCACAGATTCAAATCGAAGTTTGAAATACTGTTTACTTTGACATTCAATTATTCGTTCCACGACAAACATCACCAACGTTACTGAAAGCTCACTTTTATTATTTTCCATTTGCAATGCTGTTATCCAATATTTCTGAAAACGAAGACAGATAACATCACATCATAGAAGAGTAAAGAACTAGTTGTTTGTTCATAAACAATTTAAAACTGGTTTGGTTTGATCTGATGTTTAATAGTAGCTATTACATCAAATTGAATCTAAATTGAGAGTTTTATAAATGGCCAATATTTTTTTAGATGCAAATCAACGATGTTAGAATATTAAAATAGACAGAAATCTTAGAACAGGAATTAATGAAGGTGTGTAATATTCATAGCAACAGTGAAACATTATGAGCAAGAGTTACTATTTACACTGTTCACTTTATTAATAGAATGTTTAGTTTCATATGATATATTTAAGTGAAATGTAAATACATAGTTACAAAGTAAATGCAAACGTTTGCTTAGAAATACTATATTTAAATGTTATGCTAGTGTAGCGCTATTATTATTGTCGTTTTCGGCATTGATGTTCTTGTTATATTTGTTATGTAATTTCTACTGTTATCATGAGATACAATGCTTATTCGTTTTATTAATTCATGTAGGATATTAATTCATGGTGTTTCTTAACTGTTTACATAATATTTATTTTTAAAAAGTAAGCATAATAGTGATAAATATATTGGTAGTTAAAATAATGTTTGCAAACATTCGTTTAAAATCACCGAGAAAATAATATTACATACCATCTTTATTTCTTAGGAAATATTTTAAAATTCGTTTCCTCTTTTTCTACTAATAACAAACGTTTGTTCGATAAAATGATTTCGATTATTATATATTTCATACCTGCATAGATACAGCCTCCACACTCCTACAGGTCCACCCACATAGACATAATTATATACATATTTCACTAGACATGCAGGCATATACATGCCTATGAGCGCGCCCGTGTGTATGTGTGTGTAGGTGTGTGTGTGTGTGTGTGTGTGTGTGTGTGTGTGTGTGTGTGTGTATTGTTTATTAAAGTGTTTAGTTTAGACAGCATTTGGATGTTTATGAAAAGATTATAATTTCACTGCTGAAAGGCTTCAAAAGATACATGCATGCATATATGTGTGCGTGTGAGTGTGCGTGTGTGTGTGTGATTTATATATGTTTATGTGTATATGAATGTATGTTTATATATATATGAGAGACAAAGTGAAAGAGGAGAGAAAGGGGGAGACAGAATATACATGTAAATACTGATGACATTGTATATGGAACGGTTCTGTCCCTCTCCCTCGCTCTGTCACTTTCTGTCATATATATTTGTATATATGTCTCTCTGTATGTATGCATGTATGTACGCATGTAAGTATGTATGTACGTATGCATGTATGCATGTATGTACTTTTGTATATATGTGTGAATGTACGTTTGTATGTATGCGTGTATGTATGTATATGCACACGCGTATATACTCATGCAGATAAATCCAAACATGGTGGCGATGCTGAAGAGCGTGTTGGATTTAAAATGTAAAGGATAGTTGTGCGTGGATATCGGCGATTACCTGTCGTCAAAACTTTCTGTTTAATGCATCATGTACGTATATGTATGAGAAGTGAATGGCTGTATGTGTTTGTGCACGTGTATGGTAATGAGAACGAGGGACGAAGGACAGTGTAAGGTTAGAGGAAGAATGAACGAGAAAGAGAGACGGAGTGAAGGACGATTTCATATCAGAGCATAAGTAAATAAGACAGTGAGCGATTGAGTGATATTTGGATATTTGTGAGTGTCAGTGGAAGAGTTGGAGGACGATAGACGCGGTAGCTTCATGAAAGGTAACTTGACCTTAGCTTGTGTAGCAGCTGATTCTACTTTGAAGAAACTTTACTGCAATAATTTAGCGCAAATCTATATTGTTTTGGTATAAGGAGAGAATAGATTGGTAGACTTGTTAAAACGATGGGAAAAATGCCTTTCAGTGTTGTGGCTTTCCGATCTGAATACATTCAAATCCCGACGGTTTAATTTACTTCGTTTCACCCTTATAGGCTTGTTAAAATATACCACTAATCAAATATAGAATAGTTTTCCTAGCAAAAATCTGTAGCTTTGTATCTTTGTTAGGAAGCAATCTTATGATGTGCGATACTTTGGCGTTGAAAATCGATCAAATAGAGTCCCGTTTCTGGTTTCGCAACGTTCTAGTAATGTTAGGTTCCATAAAGAAAAATATGGTACTTTAAGATTCAAAGATGTTCTCTAAAATATAAAATTATTTGAGAAACTGTTACGCTAAATGTTTTACGATATCCAATGTTCTGACTGCAGATTTTCAAAATCTGCGGAGACAGTCTTCCTCTTCGAGTCATTAACAAGGTTGATACATCATTAAATTGTTATCTCTAGTTTAGGTAGAAGGCCGGCAATTGCAGTCAGTTGTTAGGTCTGATATTTCTTGATCAATCAGATACAAATGTGGTGACCCCGTTTATTTTTCCCGGTCATGATGTACTCCATTGTCTCATTTTGTTTAGGGCAGTAAGTTGTGATTGGGAGTCATTTAGTTTCTATTTTTAGCAAGCTCAGTGACAATATAGTCACATCGGCGTGATTATATATATCGGTTTCTAACTTAGATACAATTACAGCAGTTTTAAGGACAGAGGCAAAGTCGATACCATAATCCCCAGAAATTTACTGATATTTTAATTTATCGACATTGGATGAATAAGAAGAAACGTTCATCTCGCTCAATTTTAATCTCAGAACATAACGATCCGGCTCAATTAAATATAATTACCTTATAGGGGTTACTATACTCGACGATGTTACTCGATATCAATATTTGTACCTAATTTCAAAATGAAAATGTGTCATATAATTAGTGGATATAATTTAGCAGTTTTTTTTTTACCTGAACGGCCTGAATTAACCGACATTTTGATCGTGGGGCACCAATTTTAATGAATTACTTTCGTGTTATTTTCTAAAGGGTTAAGTGAAGATTTCAAACGCAGGTGTCAAAAAATAATTCATCAGTTTGTCATCGTTATTAAATTTAACTACAATTTTACTTAAAGTAACTCACATAAAATTGTTATTAATGGATTGCTTTTTTCCAAACGTCTTTGTTTAAACGTGCAATTATCGATTATCTCTGCGTTTGCTCACGAAGTGATTTAAAAAAAAATTTATTTTTCATTTCCAAAATAGTCACAACAAAAATAAATTCAGTAAAAGGTAAAATATATTTCAAGATTGCTCCAAAGAAAAGAAATATTATAACATATGCGTTGTTGAGATTGTGTGGTTAGGACCTTTACTTCACGGGGATACAAAAAAACACATGGGGGTAAAAATCGCATTATATCTATCTATCTATCTATCTATCTATCTATCTATCTATCTATCTATCTATCATCCGTCTCTTTATCAGTCTGTCTGTTTCTCTCTCCATCTCTCTCCCTCTTCTCTCTCTCCCCCCTCTCTCTCTCTCTCTCTCTCTCTCTCTCTCTCTCTCTATATATATATATATATATATATATATATATATATATGTAAAGAATAAAAAGTTTAGAATGGTACAACAATGCACTATAAAACAAAAAATGGGTTATATACCTGTTGCAATTTGGTTATCTATAGTCCGATGATATTTCGGAATTACAATTCCTTCTTCAGATCTTCTTAGCTGGAGTTTCTGCTATAATCAGTTTTCCAACGGCTTTTCTTTTTTCGGAAGCTTCCAGCTATAGCAGAGACTCCAGCTATAGCAGAGACTCCAGCTAAGAAGATCTGAAGAAGGAATTGTAATTCCGAAACATCATCGGACTATAGATAACCAAATTACAACAGGTATATAACCCATTTTTTTGTTTTATAGTGCATTGTTGTACCATTCTAAACTTTTTATTCTTTACAAACAATACACAATGCTTCAAGCGAACTACAATACTCTGCTCTATATATCTATATATATATATATATATATATATGAGTGCGTATTTGTGATTTTCTCACACTGATGTACAACTGCTGTTAGCTCGCCTACAAGCTACATAAATACCAAATTTCAAATAAGTCTTAGAATAGATCTGAGAAGCTCTGAACCTGAGTATGGTGCTCCAGAATTGCTACAGTGCAATGATCAAAAGAAAAGAAAAAGTGCAAAAGAGATTAATACAAATGCAAGGGGAAGTAACTCAATGTTTTTCATTTCACTGGGTAGTGATTCAAATTCAACTCCCAACTAACTCTGTCCAGGTTTGAGACGCTTAATATTGCCTAGCAATATAAAAATTCATTCTAATCGACTTATTTATGATTTAAAATATGTGTAAGAGTTTGCATTTCGGCTATGAAAATTTTGTCTTATTTTAGGTTTTGTGTAGTATTGAAGAACCACATTATTCAATATGTCCTTCTTTCTTTAAGGAATATTTGATAACTATTTCTAGGAGAGTAAGCCACTGCTGCAGGCTGTCTATATCTGATTGTGAATACATAAAAGAATTAGCGAAAGTCTAATACAAGCTCGCAGGTTATATTCGCAGTCAAAATAATGATTATAGCGACGACAGAATGGGTTTTGCTAAGGTCTCAGATTAGCCAGACGGTTGGGTCAAACTGGGAAACGAATTACAAATACTAGCCAAGAATAGGATTCCCAGACACAAGCGGCGTTGCGACATTGTTTTTACTCAGTCTCCTATTACAGAAATTTATTTCAAAGCTTGTAGAATCGGAATAAATGAATTTAACATTGCTTTCTTCAGGTGCCGCGAAGTGGGACTGAACTGCAACTATGTTATGGGAAAGAAAACTTCTTGATCACAAAACCGCACACAGTAATTTTCAACAAACCTTTAGAAAAATCTACAAGGGTTTATACCAACAGATGTTAATCTCCTGTCCATTATAACTTATTATTACCCTACTGTTTTTCTCCTTTCAACAGAGTGTAGTTCTACATAATAGCGAAATCAATTGTTTGATTGAATTGCCAATCCTCCAAATTTTCACATGCAAAGATAACCAAATACTTCTATATTTGGTTCAAACAACAAGCTCCTCTAATTCATAATAATCAGCTTCTATATTTAAAGAAAGTAAACAGATTTTTGTTTTCGAAGAAGGATGATGGCCTTAATCACGACCTTATTTGAACACTAAATTTTCAAAATAAGTCTTAAGATGACAGTTGTAACGTCTTGTGTAATTTCTGTTCGCTTGAAAGATCTATATGTGGTAGATGCATCTCAACTTTATTTAATTCTTACTAGACAAACTGAACAGATTTACGCATAATTTCTAAATAAACAAGTCCTCAGGATTGGTCTGTCGTTGTCAGAAATATATGTCGCTTTTACTTCGATCAAATAATATTTATTAAAATCCAAGTGTCTGTTTTACTGCTGTAATGGTTTACTAGTGCCAGCCATTGAACTGTCGAAGTGCGACACAAAAAAAAAAAAAATTAAAAGAAAGTAAAGACAAAATATGCACATGAATATTTCTTTGATTACACACAGTTGCACGTGCACATCTGCACAACCACACAGACGCAATCATACACGTCCGCACACACACACACACACACACACACACATTTTATTGCAAATGCTATGTTAATGACAGTTAATCTTTTCGATCTAAAATTGGCGCTTTCAATCGATGTTTTAATATAATTTACATTAAAATAACAGCTGTTAATTTATATTCATAGAAAGGATATTTTTAACATGTTCTAAAGAACCCAAAAAAATAGACAGCGCTGCAATGCTTCTCACACATAGTGAAGAAGTCTGGTCAATTGACGGTAATATATGTAAGTGTTACATTAAAATTACAGCAATTTATTTACATAAGAAATGCTATTTTAAAGCGTACGAAACAACACTGAAAAATCTTAACATAGCAATGCCGCTTCACATACATAGTGAGCAGGTTGGATTAATCCAAGGAAACATCTGCAAAGACCAACTACCTAAGTTTCAATGGTTATAATATTGCAATCAACTGGATAGGAGCGCTGATGGCTAAATTAACGAAATGAGCACTTTTCTGAAATTTGACGAAAACTGTTAGGCAAGCAACCTGCTTTATAGTTTTCGTCAAATTACTAGAAGCATTGCATCATGCGGAATTATTTCAATACCATTCTGTTTGTCGACGGGTCAAGAGTTGGTGTTTTGTCAGCGGCGACAATCCATATCCTGGAAATATGTATTAGGACGAGCGTTTTTTTTTTTCTAAATTTAAAAATGAAATCCTTGCAGAAATAAAATGCATTGGCAAAAATTTTTTTTCTACAAGATAGTGTGTTTTGATTTTTTAATTTTATTGATTTCTGTGTATTTTCAGATCATTAAATTGCAATATCAAGTGGACAAAACTGAGCATTTTCGACACCACTTGCTTTTAGCATTTAATTGAGGATTTATCCCACCAAAACTGCTCGTGAGGTTTTGTTGTGTATGGCGAAGAAGTAGTGCTTCAAAGTACTGCCCGCCGTTGGTTGTCGCACTTCAAGAATGGGAATTTTGACCTCAAGGACGGATTACACACCGGTCAGCCAACTGAGTTCGAGGAAGAGCGATTGAATCAACTTCTTCACGAATTCCAAGTCAAACAATCGAAGAATTGGCGAAGCTGATGGATTGTGATTAAAACAAATCTGTGGTAAACCACCTCAACATACTGCCTTTTGCAATGACGTGGGTTACAGCTGATCCAACAGCCTGCTTACGAAATTAACCTGCACGTGGCTGAGTACTCCTCAGACACGCAATTTTGGAGGGAGGGGATAAGTCCATTACATCAACTCCAGCGTTCAACTAGTACCTATTTTGATCGACTTCGAAAGGATGAAAGCAAAATTTACCTCGGCGGAATTTGAACTCAGAACGTAAAGACAGACAATATGCCGCTAAGCATTTTGTCCGGTGTATTAGCGACTTTGCCTGCTCGTCGCCTTAATTCTAATAATGACTGTTAATAAAATATTGTTTTAGTGATAGTAGTCAGGATCTACCAATCCACTGCCTTCACTCCAACGGTGTATGAAATACGAAAGAAAGCAAGGTCGTATATCTTGACGCCTGACCTCAAGATACGTCGACAATAAATTAACTTCTTTAAATTATATCGTTTTGCTTTTAAATGCCGGTATCTTCTCACCTGCCTTGAATTAACCATATTAATAATTTGTATTGGCAATGTTGTTCTAACGCATTCATTAATCTTTTAGTTTTATTTGAATGTATTCATCAAATTTTTGTATTACGATCTTTACACGTAATAACTTAAAGTTAAATGAAATTATATCAATGTTTTTTTGCCATCTGTTTATTTGCTGTAGCTCCACACAAAATAGGCGTTTTATATTTCAATAAAACAAATAGAGAATTCGAGTAGACACTTCTCATCAAACTGGGTTGTCAAGAATCGGATTTCAATTAAGATTAAAGCAACACATTTAAAGCTGGGCTTTAATAGGAAATGTAATGGAAGGATAAATTGACTCATTAAGATAAATGTGAAAAATCATGTCTTGGAGTAAGATTCTCAAGTAAAAAAAAGATATTAAATAACACGATCATGCCTCAGGCATCAACAGTTACCAATATATTTTAAACCACTGAAGAGAAATGCACTTTATGTTAGAAATGAAATAAGAAAACTGCGTCAAAGAATAAGAAAATCAATCTACGTTTGACTACAAAACAAGTTTCTAAATATTAACATTCCTGAGACGAACAATGGAGAAAATAATAAGATTCGAAGAGCCAATATCTGGAACGTCCTAGATCCAGAAGACAAAGATTTTCAAAGAATAAGAAAGAACAAAAAAAAAACAGAAGAATTATGAGTAATATTCTTCATTAACTTTCATGTTGACTTTCTCTTTCTCTTTCCTGACAGCAGTGGAACGCTGGAGAGATAAAAGTATGACCTGGTGCAGTCGCTGCTTTGTGGTTATAGGATTCACTTTATACGAAAGCGGCCTGGGTTCGATCTTGCGATGCAATACAATGAGCAAGTGTCCTCTATATTAACCTTCCGTTTGCCTTGACAGGCCAGTGAGATTCGCAGAGGTGAAACAGTATGGAAACTCGTACATATATATATATATATATATATATATATATATAT